>NC_092685.1:46850658-47073158 GCF_964275005.1 Diadema setosum
TTAGGATAATTCTATTATGAGGACAAGTCTGTTAACTTCTTCAAAAAGAAAGAAACAAACAAACAGCAACCCCAAACAGAATGTATATATTTAGATGTATGTGCCAGTCGATATAAACGTTTAAGGTGCAGACATTTTTCATATTTTCAGTGTGTATCGGCTGGGACCAAAATCATCGTCTCTTCAAAATACTGTAAATTTTAAAATACCACAATCTACTTGGTTTTAATCCGATTGAAGTAGAAACATTAGACTTGTTTGATTTCACTCTCGACATTACAATAAAATGATGAAGTGAATGTGGAGTAGAGTTTCACGTGGAAATGATTGTAAGCTAAGACGTGTCAATCATGTCAGATATCCATTGTTTCGTTTGGCTACTCGCTGCTGAGTTTGTATACGGCGCCATGACGACGTGTAGCTCACCTTTATTTGGATAATTTTGTATCATTGGGCTACTCATGGTCAAATACGCCTCTGCGTCTCACGTAGGTGATTTTACGGCGCCGGCCAAGGACAAGTGGTTGATTTGTTGCTGTTGTTCGTTCGCTTGTCATATATAAATGTCGTTCTTGTGGTGATAGCGGCGGTAACGAATATGTTAATCCATCCTCTCTCGTTCTCAAAAGCGCTTACCAAGTTCCCTGCAGATGACACATGCAGCGTCGACAAGTTCTAAATTAGACAAGAGAGAAGGGAAAAGTAGCCTTAGTCACTATCCATGTAGTAAACATTGTTGCAGCACTAAATTTGTGTTCATTAATTTGTGTAGATCAGCGAGCTCTGAACAACTATTTCAAACTATGTAAACAGACGTTTAAAGTAAGAAAAGAGAAGACAAAAAAAAAAATTAACGAATTCAAAGTTCAAGTTTTCATTTGTCATCATTAGCCCTCGAAATAAAATGTGCTTGATCTAGATTTGTGTACAGGGTATTTTCATGTATAGCTTCGGATAATATGTTGTGGGTTTTTTTTTTTTTTTTGTCATATTGAAATCTGGAATGAGATAGCTCGGTTGGTATTTTGTGCCTTTAAGCAGACGCGAAAAAAACGAATACTTCACACAGATGTAGCTAAGATAGGGAATAACTGTTCGCACACCGTCAATACTTGGCAACGCGCGATAACAATGAACATGCGCAGCATAACTTTATTGTTGTTAGAGTTTCAGACCTGCCGAGTTGGCAGGGGAATCCCCCGAATGTAACATGAGAACTGTGTTGACTATACAGTCGCCACCACGACTGAAATTTCAACCTGCTCTTTAACCATGCACGCATTTATATTCAGCCTCCGTAAACCGCATTATCTGACTGGCTGTTTTGTGCTTCACTTGTTGTTTTTTTTGTTCCGCTTGAGTCGGTATCATTTTTGTTCTTTTTGTTGTTGTTTTTTTTTTCCTTTTGAGTCGATATCATCATTATTTCTTGTTGTTGTTGTTGTTTTAACCGAATGATTTGCCTTTAGCATCACGATTACTAACGATACATAACATGTCCCAACTGGACGGCTCATTGTTAGTATACTGTGTTGTGTGTGGAAGGCTGCACGTCATGAACATTATTTGCGCAGAACATGTCCTTTACCGAAGCATACCTATGTTGAGTCTCGTTTTGCCTCTCCTTCTCTCTCCCTCTCTCATGCATTCTCTCGCACTCATAAACATTCAAATCATACTTTAAAGGACAAGTTCACCTTCATTGACATAAGGATTGGGAGAATGTAGCAATATTAGTAGAACACATCAGTCAAAGTTTGAGGAAAATTAAACAATCGATGCAAAAGTTATGCATTTGTAAAACTTTTGTGTTGGAACCGCTGGATGAGGAGACTACTAAGGCTTGTGATATCATATGAGTACAACAGTGTAAAGAAAATGTAAAGAAAATTCAACAGATTTTCACTTTTTTCGCATAATAAAAGAGCACCTGACTTGCCTCTTTCTAAAGGCAATGGGAATAACATTATCCATAACATATGTCAGTAACGAGTCAAGGGAATGTGTACTTTTTTCAAAAGATGAAATTTTGTGAAATTCTCTTTATATTTTCCTTATATTGTTGTACGCATGTGACATCATACACTGCAGTAGTCTTCTCATCCAGCGGTGACTGCACAAAAACTTCAAAAATTCATAACTTTTGAACGGATTGTCCGATTTTCCTCAAACTTTTAATGATGTGTTCTACTAATATTGCTACATTCTCTCAATCCTTATGTTGATGAAGGTGAACTTGTTCTTTAAGAGCGATTTAAAGAGCGCGTTAGAAATTTAGAAGTTTACGAAGATTTCAATGCCTCAATCAATCCCATAAGGAGTTTGAAATTAGACGATAAAATTAGATTTGGCAGGCTGCATTGTAAAGATGAATAAACCATTAAGAAAATTATTATATGGGGAAAGTATTGATAGGGAATACCCTACGGTACCGTTAGCGTGGCAGATTATCTCCATATTTGGTTGCGATCCCTTGCAGATCCACAACTAATGCTCATTTGCATATACTGTCATTATTTCCTCCTTTACCACCGCTGGGGAAAGATCTGTCATTGCCTTCGACAGTTTATAGCATTCAGTATCGTCATGACAACATGATTTAGTAGCTTCATTGATCTGGTTGATTTGCTCATTACCATTACTTTTGTCGGTTTCTACTGCAATATATCTTAATGTATAAATCACAGACACACTAACATTATATTTGATAACGTGTGATGCATGTTGAATATCATGAGACTTAATCACCCGGTCATCCCAAAACGTCAATGTCGTACCCTCGATTTTTATCATGCTTATAGGAATCATAGTAATGATAGTTGGCAGGACAAATCTAGCCCCTCCCTCTAAAATTTTTAAAGTAGCTACTCACCCCTTACGCCGCCCAAACACGCATGTGCACATTGAAGCGCATGCGGTCTTGCGAGATAAATAGCGGGATTTTTGGCAAAGAGTTGCGCAGAATCGAAACAGGAAAGTACCGAATGGAGATCGGGCATATCCCCAGTCGACATTAAATAGCCAGCTTCACCAGTATACGAGTTGTATTTCCTTGTTTTTTCTTTTTTATAACGTTTACTTCCCCCTCGCGTTATTTCAGTTATTCGCCTTGATAAACTTCGACAATAAAATCAATTTAGTACATATTCGTTTTATGTTTATTCAAAGCCAGATGATATTTGGTAACTTTCCTGAAGCATTGATGCTTCTCCACTAATGAATGCGACAAACGCTCAATGACTATTCTGAACGTCGTGAGAAGGAAATCATAAACATGACTGGATGGTGAGGGGCATATAACAATGATCACTCTGCCAAAACTGTTGTATACACAATTCCTGGTGTTGGCATTGTCTTTTACAGGGGAATCCCCATTTCAAAAAAAAAAAAAGAAAACCACTGTTTCTAAGGAATTTAATGTGCTCCCAGATGTCTCTCAAAATAAATCGACATTCCACGCTTTGTCTCCTGGTGACTTTACCAAGACCTCCTACTGCGTAAGTACTCTAATCTCATTGACGTCAATGCATTAAAGGGTGTGTCCCATATCCCAGAATTACCCGAAAAGTTTCTGTGTAAGACGAGTTACATTGTAATGATAACACTCACAACGACGATGTGAATTGTGACATTCATAATGCTGATGATGATGACATTAACAACAATAATGATAATGATTATAATCACCATTATTATTGTAACGACAACGATAATTTGCGTTTTAACGTCCTATAAATTATTCGTCATTGTATTATGATACTAAAAGCACCCCAAATTGGTGCCACAATTACTGTGATATAAACTCACATTTTGATCGCATGAAATAAGCTCATCATTATCAAGAGCCAGATTGAAACTTTCTTTATTCAACCACTACTATATGAATGTAAAAGATCCTTCAGGCATCGTTATTAGATAAATTCATGTTCAATGACTTGCAAGGCGTGATTGATGTTCAAGTTGGCCTTGATAATGGAGCGCTCGTAATCAATCAATTATTTAAAGACATGGTAAAATCTCACTTAAATTGAAGGAAATGATAACGAATTGGAATCTTAAAGTTTCAAATGTTTCAATGGAAAAGGAACATCAAGCGCATGTCAGCCATATCAGCAAGATGAATATTCATGATGTTATCACCTCATGCAGGTCACCCATGAAACTGCACAAAAACTTTTCCGTTTGAAATGAAATAATCATTGAACTTAAATCAACAATTTGCATCAAATCAATGTTGATCTGTTATAATCAGGCAATTAAAGATGGCTTTAGGCGAAAAGTGTACTTGTAGCTGATAAAATAATTATTGACCAATTACATTATTTCTTAGCACACACAAACATACACACACACACACACACACACACATTATGACTTGCTGTTATTCTCTCAGAATCAAGAACACCTGAGAAATTGCGAATCGCCCCAAAATTTGTGTGTCAAAATATACTGTTGGTAAGGACAGCATGAACTTGAGTTCTGTTCTATTATTTATACTATTTCATCAACAGTATGGACTATATTTCCTGAATATATACATTATATATAAATAAATAAATATAAATATATATATATAAATAAATATAAATATATATGTATATATATATATATATATATATATATATATATATATATATATATATATGTATATATATATATAAATATATATATATATATATATATATATATATATATATATATATAATATATCGCACGATGTTCTGGGAGAGTTGTGAGGAGGCGTGAGGAGGAAACCTGCCTTACCACTGAATGTAATCCAAGTCATCCCGTAGAGTATTATAAAGTAATAAAAACAAAGTCAACAAACAAACAAACAAAATTTATATAGATTAATGAGTACGTGAATGAATGAATGCATGGATAAATAAATTAAAAAATACAGACTTAGGTATGATGCAGAAAACTTTCATCAGTTAGGGAGATCGTACAATAAGAGATTTAGGCTTCTACCAACCTTTAGTGACTTGCTGGCTAGCTTTCGTCCACTCCTGTGGACTTCTTCAGGCCAAGTGATTGTACCGTTTCTCTTAGGTATATAAATAAATGAATATATAAATATAGAGATAAATAAAAGATTTAACATACAAGACATGAAATTTTGAATATGTAATACAGGTAAACCTGTCTTATATAGACGCCATCTGTCTATAGCGGCCACTGCAAAATCCCCCGCACGAATATACTGTATTTATTGTAGACCTTTTATATAGCGGTCACCTGCCACTGCCTGCCTGACGCGGCCAGCGGCCACTCATTTTGTATCCCGTTGTGAATATCTACAAGCATAATATAGCGGCCACAAAAAAAAAAAAAAAAAAATAGCTGAACCGTTAAATCAGCTATGACTACGTTAACTTTTACATTCGTTACGTGAATTCTGCTGAGCCCGTTATAGCTCAGTCACAATCACACAGACATGATAAACAAAATCTAATGCAGCTCTTCACCATAAATAGCCGTCTTACCACTAACTTGACTAGATCTAGTCGTCAGTAATGCCGCCCTAAAAAGATGCTACAAAGGCTCCTAATAACATCATATAATTTTACTAAAACGCCGACCAATTCGTGATTAGAGTTCATTTGAATAAGGACAATGGGTACTGTTGGTTGTTTACGTCAGTTTCGCACATTATCAATCCCCTCAAACTCACTCGTTCACCCCATTCATGCAAACCGGTAGGAACCAGTGCAGTTCCACAGGCCCGAAATGTTATTTCAAAAATCAAAAGAACGGAAGTACGCAAAAAAGTAATAAAATGAAGTAAATCGCACAAAAAATATCCATATGAGCTATGCAAACACCTGCTTTTTTTTTAAGAATAGCATGCGGTATTTCATACTACAATGCAAATGTTGAAATTCAAATGGCCGCCGACCTGTCTATAGTGGACAATTTTGTTGTTTCCCTTTGGTGGCCGCTATCGACAGGTTTGAGTGTATATAGGGGTGAAAAGGAGAGGATGATATTCATGTCAGAACAGGCCTGCCTGCAGGAGGAAGACATTCCTTCCTGTAGAGAGTGGGTGCAGAGGTAGACCGGGATTTCCGATCTCTTCCACCCGCGCATATCACAAGTTAACATGTACATTATATTATTAGTGCTTGCTCTTAAATCGTCAAACTTTGACATGCATTGTGGATAAACGTCAACGTTGTATCCATAATATATGTTGATCACGAAAATTCGACAACATGTTGATAACACGTCAGGCAATACTTCCTTAATGTTACCATGCACGTATACGTGCTCCAATGTACAATTTCGCTTTTTAGCAGCCCCTCAATTTTCATTTCCATCAAGTAACAAGATGTATGTTACAAGATAATATGTTATCATTTGACGTTTGTATTACCTATGTATATCGATTGTAAATGAAAATAAAACATGAATGAATGAATGAATAATCAAATAAGAAAACCTGTTACGCGAACATTTTTACATTAAAGTCGTAGACTGAAAGATTCATAATCATAGAGTATAGTAAGTTGCCGTGGAAGCTCTGTTTTGGTATAGGAGTAAGCATAGTATGGCAATTGAATACAGTGAAATAAATGCATATATTAGCAGCATGGCTGGAGACGTTGACACAATAATCTGTCAAAAAGCCAATTTTGATGCTATTTTGGCATACTAGTACTTGTTTTCACAGTCTTTATAGCATAGACCTACTTTGATCATGTTTCATGCGTAATGTATTTCTATACGTTGCATGCAGGTGATATTTTTTCTATTTTATGGTTTAACATCCATGTCTTGTCTTGATTGACTGAGCCATCACAATTATGATTAGCACTTGGATGACCAGTGCCAGCCAATGAAAATATGATATAGCAAGGAGGTGTGAGAACTTGTCCGCTAAGCCCTAATGGATACCACAAAATTTATCTGCGTTGTGCTTTAAGTCCCACTTGTCTGTCAATACAGTCTGTAAAGTTTCCGGAATTTCTCGCCAACATCGCCGTTTCATAGGCTCGTGATAACCCCTAATGTTACCAATACGTGGGAAGCGTCACAATTTCTCACGCAAGGTAGTGGCAAACCACTCACATAAACATATACCTGTGTTTGTATGTGCGTGTGTATGTGTGTGTGTGTGGGGGGGGGGTGTTACGTTTTCTTGAACTCTGCTTCTTTTTTTTTTTCTTCTTACAACATTTGTGTCGAGACTGAAAGCTCTCTGGATCGGTTCTATATAAGGTAATTACCCCCTGGACAATTATTACTCCAGACCCTTTCCCTGACTCTAATCCTCATCCTACTCCTGAACCTAATCCTTAAAGCCTATGGTCCTGTTTCCCTTTGGGAGCAGTGATTTCAAAAATGTTCAAGATATCACATTTTATGCAAATTTGGAGGTCAGTTGTTTCACAAAACATCCTATGTACATTATTTTTGCAATAAAGCCTAAAATATAAGGGTATATAATAATAACTGTTTTTCTCAATAAACCATCTGTAGGGATAGACGGTTTAGTCTGGAAACACTTTTGTTATAACTATTGTTCACATTTTGTGTATTCAACAATAATTAATATTGATTACACTGATTCAAATTTTTACGTTGATTGTTTCTATCCTTAACTCACATTTTAGAACTATTTTGAAGCACTAATGCTGGGTCTTTGTTTCATCTGCAAATAAGTAAATTGTGCCTTTAACCCCAACCCAAACTCTAACCCTAAACCTAACCCTAATCCTAATCCTAAATCTTTACTCTAACCTTTAATATTTAGCGGGGAGGGGGTAATTGCCCTGATAGATCGTCGTCTGTGGAAGCGATGCACTGATAACTTTTGTGACGTCTTCCGAGGACAATCAGTCCTCAGAAGTGACATATGTCAAGTGTCTGTACTGCAACTCCACATGCTTTCACGCAGGTGTACAAACAATCATGAAATTTGTCTGCGGTTTGTGAAAAAGACGGACAGACAAGTACCAACATTTACGCAGAAGTCAGCAATTTTGTTTAAGTTTCCATCAAAACAAAGTTGGGACTTTGGGCAAAAATAAAACCCTGGACACGTGACAGCTCTCAGGCAATCAGGTGATTAGATCCAGATTACCATATGTGATGATATGAACTTCATAATGGCATGCACTATGCAGAATACAGACAAAGCCTTTACTGGCTATACATGACTTCTAATACTGCATTATTCAAGGCACGACATCTGAAATTGAGCGTACTTGTCTTATTCTGTAATCATTATAATAATGGGACTTGAATTAAAGGAATCTTAAGTGTTATCTTATGACATGGATTTACATACTGCTAATATTGCACGTTTAAAGGGACTGTACAGTACTGGTTGAGGTGGGGATTCATGTTTTGAACATTCCTAAGTGAGATAATGAGAAACCTCTTATGAAATATGAAAGAGCATGTAATTTTAGGAAGGATTCAACGTTTATTTGATGAAAATTGGTTTTCAAATGACTGAGATATCCAAAAAAGTGAAAATAATTAAAGGCGACACGCCACGCCTTTAATTAGGATCTCTTTGTTTCACCTTGTTTTTGGATCTCAGCCATTTCAAAACCGATTTTCATCAAATAAACTTTTGATACCCTTTAAAATTGCATGCTCTTTGACATCCCATAGAGTGGCTTCTGAATATCTCGCAAAACGTTAAAGGACAAGTTCACCTTCATTAATATAAGGATTGAGAGAATGTAGCAATATTAGTAGAACACATCATTGAAAGTTTGAGGAAAATCGGACAATCCGTTCAAAAGTTATAAATTTTTGAAGTTTTTGTACAGTCACCGCTGGATGAGAAGACTACTGCAGTATATGATGTCACATGCGTACAACAATATAGGAAAATATAAAGAGAATTTCACAAAATTTCATCTTTTGAAAAAAAGTACACATTCCCTTGACTCGTTACTGACATAATGTTATGGGTAATATTATTCCCATTGTCTTTAGAAAGAGGCAAGTCAAGTGCTCTTTTATTATGCGAAAAAAGTGAAAATATGTTGAATTTTCTTTACATTTTCTTTATACTGTTGTACTCATATGACATCATGAGCCTTAGTAGTCTCCTCATCCAGCGGTTCCAACACAAAAATGTTAAAAAATCATAACTTTTGCATCGATTGTCCAATTTTCCTCAAACTTTTACTGATGTGTTCTACCAATATTGCTGCATTCTCTCAATCCTTATGTTTATGAAGGTGAACTTGTCCTTTAAAAGCTAAATCCTCACGTCGACCAGAACTGTACACACCCTCGTTTAATGCACAATAAAAAAATAAAAAATTGTAAGCACGCCTAATCTGCAAAAATCATAGAATGGTGATAAAAAGAGGAGTATCTAAATCCATGTGGCTATTGTGTTTTATATTCCACATGCTAAGAATGTTGCAATAGGATTGGTCCAGAGCTGATCACGTGATGAAGCGTAGTTTTGCCCATCACATCACCAGAGAAGAAAAATTCGTTATACTCTATGTTGATAGTCCCTTTTGTTTCGCTGATCTCCACACAGTCCACTCAGTCCTAACGCAAGATGAGTACGCGCGAAATAAAAGTGCGTTGCACTGTGGACTATCATGTGACCATAATAGAGCTGCATGTGACCTAGGTCACTTGATAGTACACAGTGCAACGCACTTTCGCTTCGGTGCCGCGCGATGCGCGCAGCAAATTCATTGTTTTGTCATCTACGCGCACACGTAGCATAAGCCCGAAGGATACCTAAAGACAGCTAAAGCGGTTTCAGATATGGAATAAAATGGGAATTTCTAGGACCCTAGATGTGGAATATAAAGCAAATAATCAACTTTTAGTTTCTGGCAATGAGACAAACTATCACTTCCTCGGCGATCTGAATGTGTACGCTATCTTTCCTCAGCTGCGCTTCGGAAAGATAGCTACATCCAGATCGCCTCGGAAGTGATAGTTGATTGTCCCATCACCTTCACCAACGTTGATTATTTGCTTACTAAATTTCAACTGTAATCATCATTACTCGGTGTAGCTCGTTATTCCGAAGGTTCGTTACGGACCCTATTTCATTTCGGATCAACCAACCTTCCGAACAACGAACCCTATTTCATTTTCGGATAAACGAGCCTTCGGAATAGCGAACCTTATTTCATTTTCGGATTAACAAACCTTCGGAATAACGAACCTTCGGAATAACGCCACCAATGTTCGGATTCGAACGAACCCTTTTTCATTTTCGGATTAACGAACCTCTAGGTATAGGGAATTTGTGTGTTTCGGATTAACGAACCTTCGGAATAACGAACCTTCGGAATAACGAACAGCACCCTTAGTCTCGTTGTCATTATTTCTATGTTCAATGCTGATGGTACTTTGGAATGGATTCCCTGGGAGTGTCAAAGGATTACGAGTCAAACGCATCATAGGTATACCCGCGTTTACTGCGTTATAAGAAAAAAAAAAGGACTTCGTTTTTTTTTGCATGTGCTATAATTTTCATGTATATATTTAGGCCCAAGACTTCGTCTAAGCAGAAGATTTACTATGATAATGGGAAAACAAAATCTTTGTCTGGTTAGGAGTTATAACGCTTACAAACAATTTTTGAAGTCGTGACAATATCTCCATTCATCTGTAATTATCTAATAGATGTTTTACTACTTGAAACTGTACAATACCTGAACTTTTACAATTTGTAAAGATTGATGACTGGAGATTTGTAAACGATCTACTTAAAAAACCAACGATATCTTTTTTTCCTTTTTTTTTCTTACAAGAAATTTTCTTACAAGAAAACATTTACAGTATAAGATAACAGCATCCATACTTATCATACGGGCAGCACAGGAAAAAAAGAAGAAAATAGATTAACCCATTGAGGACGGTTTGATTTTTCCTATATAGACGCTTGCCCGAGTATACCCGGGACTCGTCCTAAACGGCTAACTACAGGTAACTACAATGACGAACACACGCCCATACATACACAAAGTGATATAAATCGATTACCTCTCCTCCGTAAATTCTTTCTATAAATCATGGAATTGTTGAATCACTATCACATACAGAGATCATTACCCATAGCGACGAGGTCACACATTGATTCTCACACAGAGATAGTGAATCATTCTATGTACACGGGTGGGTGGCTGATCACAAAGGATAATGGGTGGGCGTGCTTTGTAATTCGGGCTGTACTGTTGTTAGTCATGTGACGTCATTATCTGTTGAAAGAATGACGTCAATCTTTTCTTCTTTTCTTCACTCTTATTAGTTTTAATTGACAAAAATGTTGCACGATTGCGAGCATTCTGCGTAATATAAAAAAGTATTATATTTGCCTTTGTCGTTACTATTTGATGGGAAAGAGAGTCTCTTAAAGGAACAGATTTAACTGGGACTGCATGTTCAAGTTTACTTTAATGATTATGTATTATATAGATTATAATCTTAACACATGAATTCAGAAGTTTTGCAGAAATCGGGTATGAAAAAAGAGAGTTACTGGAATTCAATTTTAGATCTGTTTGCATATAACAATGACGGTGATCGCTATCAATGATGCCAATTAATTGTTGATGTTATTATCTCCGAAGTATCCTTTTGACCTCGGCGCTGCGGACTCGTCGATTTAATGTTCTACTCGAAATGAAAGCAAGAGTATCCTTGGCTTAAGATTGTTATTAAGTTAGAATGTGTGAACAGTAGTGAATGTTGAAGTTAGGAGAGACTATAAGTAGCAGTTCATTAATAGACCAAAACAGAATTACGGCTGTATTCATTTGGAAAAAATGGATTGATTAATTGTCTCCTTTATTTGGCGTAAGATTAAGCAGTTGCGACTTATTCCAATGTTTCGTGTAAACGCAACTCTTTTACTTTATCTATCTAATTGTTATTGCTACATTATTGATGTATTCTTTGGTTGACGTGAGCTCATGGAAATACGGAGTTCAATATCACTTCGTAAAGTATATCACTTATATATACTATGCTGTGGCATGACCGTTCGGTTGTGCTTTGAATGACAATTGCCAGAGAATAAACCTACGACCTCGAGTTCTTATGAGGTCACATGGTCACAAAATGGTACGATGATAATAGAGGTCAAAGCGTTTATACAGCGCGCAATAGATTACTGCAGGGAGGTGAGACTCATAACTCCCTGACTACTGATAGATGCTGAAGATATGAATACGGGTTTGAACACGTCATTCTCTGCTTAACTAGTCATACACGTCTGCATCATTCATGCCTGCTGACGGTGATAACTTATTTATAGCTGAGAAAAAAGGTCACATGCAACAGGTAAAAATCCCACTTCCTCACGAATTTCAAACCTGCTTATTTATAGAGGAGTTACACTTCTTTCAAGCTTGCTCAACCCTGCGCAACTATTATTGCTCCTCACATGATGGAATTGCAACCACTGAAGTAAAATGTAATCAAAAGAAATAAGTGCGTTAAACCACCAAAAAAGTTTAGTAGGGCACAAAAGAGTCAGCTCAAAATGCCCAAACCTGTAATATCATGCAACATCAAATTGTAAAAACGCTGAAGATTCTTCGGCATGTGTTACTTACACATAAATCTTCACAACCAGTGCGCTGAACATTACAGCCTGCAATGTAGCTACGGCTTATATTGAAGTGTTTATGTGTGTGCGTGGGGGGGGGGGGTGATGGTATATAATAATCCTTCTTATTGCCTGTTGCAGTGTCTCTTGTGTGATGGAAACATCTGGTCATCATGCTCTGACAATGAATAACTAGAACGAGGGCTTGATAGAGACAAGCTACAGTATATCAGGGAACGAAGTTGAATTTCTAGACTTTGACCACTACATTTGTTTTTCCACAGATGATTGCTAAGTGAATTTGTGTTGCGGGGGGGGGGGGGGGGGTGTCAATCACCCTTATCCCACTTTGAGCCAAGGTTTCGAACGTCGATCACAGAGCAGAACGTATATCAATCATTATCAACATTCCGCGCATGAACATGTAGCAGAAGTTTATGGGTCATATTTAAATCATGACCAACGTTGTCAAAAGCTCATTTATGTTATTGGTCTATAAACGCTCTGACGTAAACAGAGAAGTTGCGTATCAGACATCGTGGATCATCAAACTGAGTAAAAAAATCAATGTTAGGTTTTATCTTCAGAAAAAAAAAAGAACCTATGAATCGATAACTTTGGCTGGTTTCGTTTCCAGTTTTCAATGTTCACAGATACGCACAGTGACCCCTTTGACCCTCAAGTCTTTATTTAATCAAATTTTGGCTATCAGTTTGCAATGACGCTAGAATCAGCAAGAGAGTCATCACTTGAATTATTCCATACAATGTACCGTGTCGAGTTGACTCAATCGTCGATCACGTGACAAAATGTAGTTACGCCATAGATTAAAGTTACATGTGACGTAATAATCGGTGATCTATAGTAATTATCATGTCTGGATCACAAAACATGAATATCCATGCACTGTTCAATCGTACACTGTCTCAGCAAGGTTAAATGTCCCTTCTCTGTCTATAAAACCATTCATACAACTATCTTGATAATCAATATATTTTTCCAATACGAATGCGAACCAATTTAATGTAAATCAGGTTTGGAATTTTTCACGTTGCAATGGATAAGTGTTGCTCCCCTTATAACGAAGAATGCAGTATCGAAGAGAGAACTGAATCATATCAGCAATGATGGGATGTCTGACTCGCCATAATCAAAGCTGGTAAATCAGAAGTGTTCGTGTATGTGAATGGTTTCTATGAAATAAGATTACCCGACACGAGGTTTGTCTGTTTTTAAAGTATACTTCTCCATTGTAGCCTACATAATCATCAAAGTAGCGTCTGCTGAAAGTCACATGCTTGTGGCTAAGGATAAACATTATTATCTCGGGAACATAGTAAATGTTAATCAGGAACTCGGGAAAGGCAAATAATAACACAAGCGTGCGATCTTCATGGGCTAATTTGAATTTATTTCTACAACGAGATTAAAAAGAAACAAGCAAAGACACAAAACAAAACCCCCGAACAATCCTGCGCCATCTATATCAGGCGATGACTTCGTGGATTGGTCTGCTGTTTTATGCCTACAAATTGCCAGTCACGACAAGCATAAACCAGCTTTTATTTTCCTTTGATATTTATGCCACTGAATTATTTGATTGGGAGGGGGGGGGGGTGTGCATACTTCATTATAGCATTGTCATAACATCTCGAATTCACGGTTACCTGTCCCGAGGCTTTATACTGCCAGCGAGGAGATTATCGATACCTCCTTAATTGCTACCGGCAACCTGGTGATTTCAGACAATAACAGACAAAGGAGGTACTATCCCGTTAATATGGGCTCACCTATAGGCCTACGTATACTTAGTAGCCTACCCCTTTGTTTACACATAATGTCACTGGAATTTTTAGAACGTGCTGAGTTACATCATATCGTGTGAGTGTGTGTTTGTGTAATCATTGCAGTTCCGTTCGTATCTACGTTTACTCCTCTATTGTCAAGATTTGCGGGAGTTGGGCACTTTTTCACCACACTGCAATACTTGTATTGAAATTAGATTTATAGTTGAGATCCCATTCTACACCCTAATCGTATAATTTTGTAGTACATTATGAGCAGTAATGACTTTTGTTGCTCTTCTTTCTTGTATCTTGTCGAAAGTTTGCGTGATATGAAATACAATAACAATGGAACGATTGCGTACACTTTTGTGCATGTTTTTTCGTTTGTTCAAATTCGTATTTGCTATAATGCATGGTGAAGTGAGTGCAGACATTTCATAAGATCAAAGTACATGTGTGATATATGGCAAGAGTTCTAAGGCGAATCATTGATGAACGCTATTAGCATGATGCAACGCAATTGTTAAAATGGATGAATCATGCCTTATCAAAATAGGCATGATAATTTCTTTGACAACATACACAGGAAATCTATGATTACACTTGTCATGTCAAAGAATTCCCTAATAGACATCAGAACATGGTTGGAATTAAGTGTATTTTGATTGCGCAATATCATGCAATTCAACTGGTAGAGGGGTATAAAAAAGTAACAGGTATACTGAACAACGGAAATTGCTCCTGGGTAAGATGAAATTTTGCGACGCCATATGTAATGATAATAATAGTAATGATGTGGAAAATTTATATAGCTCTTAAGATTAAAAAATGTTACGAGGCGCTTTACAATTAACAAAAGAGACGGTGTAAAACAATACAAAAATAAAAGAAAATTCGACATATTTTCACTTTTCTATAGCATAATGAAACAGCACTTGACTTCTCATTTAGAAAGAAGGGAGAATGACATTATCCCGTTAGTATAATGTAACAAGTCGATGGAATTAAAAAAAAAAATGAAATGTGTAATTCCTTTACTGAGTTTCTTCACATCGTTGTACAAACGTAACATCATTACCTGTATGGAAATATTCTTATCAAGCGATGGCATCACCGAAACTTAAAAAAAAAAATGCATAAATTTTAATCGGAATGTCCGATTTTGTACGATCTTCACTAAAAGTGCTCTAATAGTATTGTTATATTCACTCAATCCACGCGTACATTTGGTTCCATTTCTCTTTTAAGATTGCGATGGTTTACGGTATATCATGGACTAAAACAAGTGCAAAAATAGGCCTACCTTCACGTGCCCCGGTGTCACGCTCATTCATGATTGGATGTATGTTATGTACGCACATTATACGTCATACGCATTCACAAAGTCGAAATTCACATAATTCATGGACTGAATTTATCAAAAATATCTTTGTGAAAGTAAACCCTCTCAGGACCTCATCCCATAATGTTATTGGTATTACAAAGTGCACTTAAAGACGCATAAGGTACTAGTAACCTTCCCCCACGCTATATTTAGTTAACTCTCTCCTTTAAAAAGCACCACTTATGCATCTGAAAGAATAATTCCCAAGATAGTTTTAATGAAAACCTTGTCTTCTCAAACAAGCCATGCTGCATGTGCAATGCTCGGTAAGATTATATCACGGCTTTTGAAACTTTATCATTTAAAAAGAAAAGACCAAAATACGTAGAATATTTCTTCCATCACTCAACTCTGTCATATGGCGTATTTAGCCAGATATGTGCGTATATTGTGTGTATATCGTTGCCCTTATTATCGTACCTCGTCAGATGATTTCTGGAAAAGTAGGGAAAGTCTTTGATACATCCTATTTTTAATAAAGCAGGAAATACCATGGAGCATGAACATCAGTTATCGCCAAGAAGATGTCTTACCCTCCAATGGTGAAGTCTTAAAAATGATATCATATTCTGTGCCAAGGATTATTAAAAAAATCTTTAAATTCTTACGTTTACATGACTGTGTGAATTTTTTTTTTTTAAATTTCATGCAGAACTCCGACTCTGCTCCAGCACATACAAATCAGTTTCTAATTAATATTTTGTGACTTAATTCGTAAGTCCTTTGAAGCAATACCATGGTGAAGAATTATTTGAAGGCATTCAAAACTTCGAAATGCAAAAGTCGCGTCTATCAAAAACAAAACAAAACAAAACAAAACAAGAAATAATGAACATTTGTATTAACTGCTAAATGTGTGACTAGCGAGTTATCGTGACCCATGAATATTTGCATAGTAGGCAAAAACAAAGATTAATGATACATCTTGAATTTTGCAGCTTTCGTAAAGTATGTCAGATTTCTAATCAAAATATCCATAAAAATGCTATTAAAGCTGCAATGCAATGTGACTTCACGAGCTCACTTTCGCCCCTTAGCTCCTTGAGATAACAAGAAAAGAAAAAGAAAACGCGAATCGAAAAAGCTACACCACTGAAGTAGTACAATCTACCCGGTGGGAAATTATCAACAAAGCACTGATGATTTCAAGTCGTGGAGTTGATACTCACTAGCCAGTGCGAACAGTTCTTTTTTTTTTTTTTTTTTTTCCGGTGGTGTAATGTATCGCGTATCGAGAAACAGCTTGAAAGTTCCATGTCTACCAAAAAAAACCCCAAAAGCACTCGACTATGCAAAAACTCGGCTTGCCACGCCACAACGGCATTGTCAAAAAGGGGAATCCCCGAATCAAAAGCCTATGATTGGCCAGATTTAATCATGTGACTTGAATAGCCAATCCACATTCCGAACTTCAGCTGGAAATCCCCGTTTTGTTCCTTATAACCCAACATTTCCTAGACGACCAGACATTTGCTTCAAATTACGGATTATCGAAGACACATCTTCTGTAGATGTGTCATATGGTCACTCGGTAATTATAGAACGTGTCTGCATAAATTATTGAATATATTGTGTCGTTCCATTTTGTAAAACTGCTCCAAAAGAAGAATTCAAACTGACGTGGTGGACTGCTGCTGCGCTGGAAGAAGGCTCTGTGAGTGTACAATACAGTGCAGTGTAGGCAGTATACGGGCGGTACGTGTACGTGGTTCTGTGGATTGTAGCTATTGTTCAACGTTGCGAAGCAGAGCCGCTTGACTTGTGTAACACCTCTTCATGCGACGATCTCCTTCCCAGCCTGGATAATTGCAGTTCTCCAGAAGAAGGTTCTGAAGTCGTTGCATCAAAGCAGGCAGTAAGGGGAATTTTCTTTTGTAACAGTCTAACACTGTTGGATATTGAAATTGTTGCTGACATCAATCACAACTAGAATTCAATTCTAGTAAAATTTAGGGCGTAGTAGAGACCAGAGTCTTAACTGCATCTGCATTGATTCTGCTGAGCTGCAGTGTCAGTGACACCACAATGGAAGGATTCTCGTTAGACTCCAATACAGTGAAGGATTGCGCAGAGCCTCCTGCTGCTGTGACAGCATGGAATAGGCAGGTCCATGCTCGCCATGCTCCAAGTGTAAAACCAGGCATAACAAAAATCTTCATGGACTCAGAAGAGAGAGTTGATTCAGCATATGGCTCTGAATGTTGCAGTTCTTTTGCAAGTGCACTGGCCAGATCAGGAGACGTGTCGGAGAGATTACAAGGACTGTGTATCGACCATCACAATCAGTCAAGTTTGGGACAGCCATTACTCAAGGGTAATGCCAATTTGAGTCAAATCATAGACTGTGAAGGAAGGGAAAGGCTATCAGCGAGACCTCAGAAAAGAGCCGCTGAGGAACTTGATGATGACATCGTATTGACCCATGATGCCTATGACCAAGATGAAGAGGGAGATACGTAAGTGATTTTCTCACTCAATTGAACAACTTTGTTAGAGATATTTTGAAATGGCAAGTTTTGCATTTGGCCTGTTTCAAATTCTTCGAATGTTGGATGTTCTGCTTTCCAGTCTGGCTCTGTAAACCCCTTGCACAGAGTGTTTTGAGTTCATCATGTTCCAACAACCACAAACTTGTTAGTAGAATGACTAGAACATCTCTCAAAGTCAGACAGACGTTGAAGTTTGTTTGGTAATATAGGTCTCTCAAGGAGTAGAACTTAAAAACCATAGAAGAGCATCGTTTCTGTGTATTGAACCATTGCATTTCATGCTCTATTTAATTTTGTAGCATTCTTTTCTGTAAAAATAGAGCCTAATATCCTTTTTTTCATTTTGTTTGAATAGTGATAAAGTGAACAGTAAGAAATGAGTCTTGCATAGATTGAAATAAAAAACTCAAATCAGATTACTGTCAAAGTTCAGTCAACAAATCAAATATAGTCCCTCTGTACATTGTGATTATGTTGTTGGATCGGTATTAAAATGATCACCATAGTAATAGCTTTCCTACTTTTGTATTGCAGGCCTCTTGCCCAGGCAATTATCCATGAGAGTCCTGACGTTGCTCAGAAGTTCATCAGGTACACAACAGATCCATCGTTATTCAACTTGAGGAATTGTCTGGGGCAGGTAAGCTACATTTGTACCTCATCATTTCCACTGTTATCTTTTAGTTGTGGTAGTAATCATAGAGGCAGCTATTAAGAGATACACTTTTATGTGTCAAGTGCCAAAAAGGTGTGAATGTGTACAGAATTTGACAAAGCTTGAAATATGCCCTGCATGATTAATGTATATTCAATTGTTACTTAAGTTTCTTGCAACTTGAAATACAGTATGATGATTTAGTTTGTGTAGAGGAATGAATGCAGTGAACTTTGATTAGTGGCAAATATTACATGAGCAGATTTGTCTTTCATAATGATTGTTTTATTTTCATATCTCTGTGTTAACAACAGACTCCATTGATGCTGAGCGTCATGACAGATCAACCCAAAGTGTGCAGGGCATTAGTTGTGGCAGGTGCGTCACTTGACATCCAGGATCCTCATGGCAACACAGCTCTCCATCTGGCTTGCCAGCGTAGGAACACGGAGTGTGTCCAGGCTCTGACGACCAGGGTCAACCCCGTTGAGGTCAAGAACACTCTGAGAAGAGGGATGCACAGAGAGCATCCAAATCTCACGCAGCAATTCAGACTGAAAAATTATGACGGTAAATATGATTGTTTGTGGATATATTGTTGAGAAGTTTTTGTTTGGTAGCAATCTTGTTGCAGTGTCAAGTGCAGTATATTGAAAGAGGTTGCAAATTCAGAGTCTTTTTCATATTGTGCTTGAGGAAAGAAAACAAAAAAAAAAAAAAAAATGGCTAATTGTCCGAATTTGCAGGCTTTCACATTGTGCTGTAATTTTCATTACACAGAAATCCTTTTGTCTAGATTGACATTGTCACGTGAAATAAAAAAATAAAAAACCCAATAAAATGCTGTGAGATGCCCCAATGACAGGCATGATTTTGCAATACAGTGTATGTATAGGGATATGGTAGGTGGGGTTGCACTTTGGACCAGTGCACTGCACACGCCACTAACCTTTGTAAGCAAATATCAGGCTGCACATGAGGTGATGAATAATTCAGCATCATGCCATATATGGCATGCCAATTGTGGGCGTGTGTAGCAAGTATTTGCATGTGGGGATTCCCCAAACGTATGTAACTGGCACTGGCTGGGACAGTTGCATTCCAGTTCATTGACTGGTTGTTCGGGGAAAGAAGGATGTTGAATATGACTAATTATCACATCATTTCTTTTCTGAAAAAAAGATTCCCCATTTCTATTTTGTATCTGATTTTTCATGACTTACACAATAATGTGATGGTGATGATTTGTTTTGTCCTGTTTTGCACCATTGTATTGCTTTAATCATAATTTCTGTTTTTCTTGATATTTCACTATCATGATCGATATCAAATTTATTGATTTTATTATTCATGTTTTATTTCCCTTTTGATCTTTCAAGATACTTGTATGATTCTGAAGATGTTTTCAATTTTTCTGTGTTGCTTCCAACAGGTCTGACATGCATCCACTTGGCAACTTTGATGAACAATGTGCGTCTCCTCCAGTACCTCGCAGCGCTTGGTGCCGATGTGAATGAACCAGATGGAAAGAGTGGTCGCACTGCACTGCACTATGCTGTAGAGATGAACGAGTTCAATCTCGTCCAGGAACTGATCGCAAACTTGAAGGCAAATGTTGATGCTGTTACCTTTGACCGCTGCACACCCCTGCATCTGGCAGCAGGGCGGGGCCACGAGAACATCACATACTTGCTGCTCGGAGCAGGCGCCGACACGCAAGTCCAGAACTTTGAAGGGCAGTGTGCCTACGATCTGACGGACAATGCTGAGCTGATGTTGATGATGGAGCCGCAGCAACAGCCTGATTACACAAACCTTGCCTACTAATGACACTAAACAGTGAAATGGTCAAGGGAATACTGACGAAATGGTGCTGCTGGCAGGCATCTGTGTAGCTTCCAAGGCTGTAGAAGCCATGCACGCGTAGGCATCGATGCAATGCTGAGAGCATTGTAAAGCAAAGCCACATGTACACAGAGGATTGTTGGAAGACAGGTTGAAAGAGTCTGCTTTCAAGTGTATGTATTAAAGTGTGCAGCATCAGAGTGACGCAGGGCAAGTGTCTCAAACATGATATAGTCCATCCTTGCAATCGACATCAAGTCTCTGTTGCTCACAAAGATTGTGTGTATAGTGGGAAGTCTGGATGGTACAGTTAGCCTAGTTACTGTGAGTTAGTTAGTGACAGAGCAAAATAGTTTTGCAAGAAGGGTTTAACCTGTTTAAAAAAAAAAACACACACACACACATACATATTTTTTTTTTTTTTTGTAACAGGCACCAAAAGCACTGCTTATGAGCAAATGGGATGTAGTTATCACATTATTTTCTCTCTCTTTTTTTTTTTTTTATTTCAAAGCATTTTTCACAGTTTTTGTAAATATATATATATATATATATATATATATATATATATTTCGTCTTACTGTTCAAAGACAGTGACACACGGAAGACATCAGGTGTGGCAAACTGAACCAAAGGCAACAATGATGACACTCACTGTAAATAAGTTTCCAAACAGATGTTTGGTGAGAATTGTATATATGTAAATACTTCATGTATATATTTGCCGATATGCCATCAGGAGTGAATTTCAGAGCAAACCGGAATTGTATTCAAACTGACTCTATTACATTGTATGATGCTTATCATGCAGATGAATATATATAAGTATATGTTTTGAATATACAGTGTACCAGTATTTTAACTTACTCTAGTCTACCACCTCCCCAGCCGCTTACTGCAAAGGCAGGCAGCATCAATCTTCTCACCATTATTTTTCTTTAATGTATGTGTATATTTGACAAATCTGTTACAAGATTAAGTCAGACAATACATTTCTACCTGAAAGAGAACATAGTGGATCTTAGCGCTCAGCACAGGAGAAGTCTGTCTGTCTGCAGTTATAATGGAAAATTAGAAATGAAATGCTTGATGTGTCATGATTAGAAGATATATTTTTCATGATGTGTGTTGAATTAATTTGTATGTTTTCTCTTTGTTGCTGTAGGAAATGGGAAGATTCCCTTCCAACTGAAATAACCCAAGTAGCAAGCAAAAATGAAAAGAAAAAGAAACTGTTTACTTAAAAGAAGTAGGAAAAACGTGACAATAAACTTTTTTTCCGCGTTTCGTAAAGTTGCATCTGTCCGAGTGATAGGGAAGAATTTTTGAGCAGCATGACAGAAAAGCACATTTTATATTGATTTGTGGCATTACAAGAGTGATGTGTCGTGCTCTTGTAGTGTTGATATGCTTTACGTGAAAACCTAGGTTTGCATATACTGTGCGTGTACAGTACAAATCAAGAGATATCCTTGTTGAAGTTACCAAAATTTGAGAAAATTTGTGAAGTAGGAACTTCAAGTTGTAAAGCAGAGTATTTGTAAATACGAAATTCTCTTCTCATGTAACACCTGCACAGAAGTTCAAGTTTGTTTCATTCAGTGAAGAAGTGACACATTATTTTTAAAGAGTTATCCCAAAATTACCCTTCATGTTATAGAGATAATTACATACATTGAACATACTACCCTTAGTTATTTTCAATAAAATTTCATCATCAACCTCATGATCTTTTATTTGTGGGACATACATTGTCTCTTTGTTGATTGAGACCTTAATAAAACATGAATGATGAGTTGAAAATGTATCTCTGGTGTAGTAACTGTATTTATTTGTACAATTCTTGAGTTGTGCAAAAAGTTGTCCTCAATTATGGCAGTTTGATGTTTCTGTGTTTGAGTGCCTGTGTGGTATGATGTGTGATTGAAATTGCACTGTGTCTCTGTTCATACATATTTAATATGCTGAATTGCTGCAGATGATAGAGGAAATGAAAGAAAAGAGCGTGTGCTACATATTGTACAAAGGGAAATATACAACACATGCTGTCCAACCATGAGGTGTAGAATCATTTCTCATTGAATGATACACACATTGGCATGCCTACTACTTCTTATTTAATCACACCAAGAAACGGAGGAGAAAAAAAAAAAAAAAAAACCCAGCAACAAACAGGTACATACGCCATGTACATTCACGTTCTCAGATGAAAACACAGACATTAAAGATAACAATGAATGGAAATGGGCACCATCTACTTGCTCAATGAAAGTCAGTAAAGCGTTTTAGTATACGTGTCACCCCTAGGGCAAAGCAAGTACACTGTACATGCATATATATTGCGCGGGAAAGAAGGAACACGTGTGACAAGCACACGAGGCTTAAGAGATTCGAAGCATAATGCATGTATAAAGTACATGTATAATTAAACCGCCATATTTATGCGAACGGCAGAAGAAGGGAAATCCCCGCCACATGCCCAGCTACAGTGCAAACAAGGATGCGAAGCCAAAAATTGCCAAGTTGCTAAAGAATATGCGGCATGATTATACAGAACACCCCTTCAAAGTCTACAACCAGCCTCTCCCCCCCCCCCCTCTCTTCCTCTTTCTCTTTCTCTTATAGTACGTGCTAGTGTCTCTTCATCTGTTTCTTCCTTGTTCTTCTTTGTTTTGACTTAATTCATCTGGTTGGCGGTGGACTGTGGGGTATGTAAATTCTGATGATACACTTTGAATAATTAAAGGACAAGTTCACCTTCATATACATGTGGATTGAGATAATGCAGCAATATAAGTGGAACGCATCAGTGAAAGTTTGAGGAAAATCAGACAATCCGTTCAAAAGTTATGAATTTTTTTAAGTTTCTCCTCGCTCAAGGCTGGATGAGAAGACTACTATAGCTTGTGATGTCACATATTGTGTACAACGATAAAGAAAGAATGAAGAAAATTCAACATATTTTCACTTTTCTCACATAACAAAAGAACACATGACTTTTCTCTTTCAGAAGGTAGGGGGAATAATATTACCCTTAACATATGTCAGTAACAATTCGAAGAAATGTGCACTTTATTCAGAAAGTGAAGTTTTGTGAAATTCTCTTTTTATTTTCTTTATATCGTTTTACGCATAATTATGACATCATACACTGTGGTGGTCTTCTCATCCAGCAGTGACTGTGCAGATACTTTAAAAATTCATAACTCTTGAACGGATTGTCCGATTTCCCCCAAACTTTCTCTGATGTGTTCTACTAATATCGTTGCATTCACTCAATCCACGCTGAAGGTGGACTTGTCCTTTAACCTACAGATGGTTAATTGAAGGCGATACAGTAGGCCTACCTCCAAGTGACATACAAAACGAAGTGTCTGGATTTTCCCTATACATTTTTCCCCTCTCTCTCGTTATAGCAGGAAGTCAGGTAAGTAGTCATAACCTAGAATGATCAAACAAGAGATGATCTAAATCAAGCTCCAACGCGCCAGCACTCCAAGAGAGAAAAACAACAGCGCGAAAACGAAGTCCCAATCCTTAGTATGAAATAAGATACTGAGTACATGTAGTTATAATTATGTTTAACAATACACATTACACAGTAATAGTGGTCTCGTTGTATAGGCTGGAGCATCTGTATAATCTGAATCCAATATTACTGTGCATGTGTGCCTTTACTGCACTGCGGGTTAATACGAGATAATATAGCAGCTGCTATATACGTTGTCTGTAAGCGCCATTTTGATGCCCAAAAATGATAAAATTACATGGATTCTATGAACCGAAAATGCTTTCCAAAAAGACCTCGACGGTTGAGTACGCAATGGTCATAATGCCTTTCCGGGAACAGAGAAACATCCATTCATGCATGAACGATAGAACGGGAAGCGCATCTGCATGGGAAGGAGAAGGGAACTTTTGCAACAGAAGGTTGCAAAAAAGAATTTAGATAGGAAATTAAAATAAGATATATAAAGCAAAAACAGTGGATTATGCAATTACGTCCAGAAAAAAACCCAAAACAAAACAAAAACTTAAGTTGCTCTTTTTTTTTATTAATGCGAAAAAGTTCGTGCATACAAAAATTGGATATCTGTACACATTTTTGATTTATCAAACAGTTATAATTTTCCAAATGAAGCCATCTGGTTAAAGTATCAAATTATATGAATTACACATTATTCTCTCAGGTGTTTATGTAAGACTGATGATGAATAAGGTCGAATGGAATTCATGGAATACCGAGGAAACATCGAATAACGTAAAACATTAACAGTCATTTCGTTGTCTCACAATCAGGTCCGCAACATAATAATATAAACTTTTATTTATAGGGGGAGGGGGCGTCAAAATTGGAAAAAAAAAAGTGCTCCCTTACACATGCACATTTCTAAATCTTTAATTGATACTATTATTATCATTTTTTTTTTTTTTTGCGTATGAATCAGCCATGAAGAAAACTCTCGAGGATTATCTCAATTAGTGTCTTTATATTCAGTGATATTATAGTTCTATCATCTATTATGTACTGTATATCTATACCAAGTTCAGCATCGTGGATTCGTGTTGCGTGAACGTAGATGCCAATCACCTCTTTCAGGTTGACCACTTTCTGGTATTATGAATGTGAAAGAGTGCAAGAGACTTTCGTCATAATGGCCGTATCCGCAGAAATGTTCTTGTGGGGTGCAAAAAAAGAATTATTTTCAAAATCGGGGGAACAGGCGAGAGTTGGGACTGTGTGCAAGGGAAGAAGTATCCCCTCCCACGCGATGGGGCTTTTGAATGTACTTATCAAAATTCAACGAACTTTGGCACACACCTTTAATGGAATGTTTGGGACATTTTCAGTCAAAAAAGTACAATGGCGATATATACGTTGGTTAGTCATGCTTTGTGTGTGTGTGTGTGTGTGTGTTTGTTTGTCAGAGATCCGGAAGTGTTGCTTAGTAGCTGATGAAACCCGGAAGTGGAACCAGAAATATAAAAACGCACCCCCATGAAAAAATGTGTGCAGTACGGCCCTGCGCAGCGACCCATATTGGAGAGGTGTGTGTGCGTGTGTGTGCGTAGAGAGGAGGATACCCCTCTCCATGAGGGATCTTCTGCATTTTTAGAATTAAAAGGAAACCCAAACCCAAAGAAAAATGTGGATTGAGTGAAAGCAGCAACATTAGTAGAACATAATTATTTCTATTAGTGAACGTTTGAGGAAAATTGGACAATCGATGTAAACGTTATGAATTTTTAGAATTTTGGTGTTGGAACCGCTGGATCGGGAGACTATTAGAGGTTATGGAGTCAAGTGTGGACAACAATAAAACATAAAGAGAATTCCTCAAAAAAACCCTCATTTTTCATGAAAGTTACATATTCCATCAACTTGATACTGACATGACTATGTTGAGGGTAGCAATAAGATTTGTCGCCTGCTGAAAGCGGTTAGGCAAGTGCTCTTTCATGATGTTAAAGAAGTTAATTTTTGTCAGTGGAATTTTCTTTATTATTTTCATTATATTGTTGTCCACACTTACTCTCTAATTTCTTAGATTGGAAACCCATCTATGGGATTGTGATTAGGGACAAATCTAAAATTAGATTTAGAAAATAAATTGACTTATAAGTCTATTAGATTCAGATTTTCAATCTTATTTTTGATTTGTCCCTCATTCCAATAAGGAATTTAGAGAGTACGTCATAACCTCTAGTAGTCTCCTCATCCAGAGGTTCCAACACCAAAACTTTGAAAATTCATAACTTTTGCATCAATATTGTCCAATTTTTCCTCAAACTTTTACTGCTGTGTTCTACTAATTTTTGCTGCTTTTACTCAATCCACGTTGCTCTTTGGGTTTGTGTTCCCCTTAAATGAAACGATCCAAGTCGGTTATACAATACGATATTATTATCTAAAAAAGTTGCAATTAAAAAAGCACCAAACAAAGTAAATGCTGCATCTTTTTCATGATTTTTTTTTTTCGCAACAAGGGGGGGGGGGGTGGGTGGGTGCAGGATATGACTCATACACGAGGGAGCCTATGCATGTTCATTTATGGGAATTTCACCGATCTGTTGCATATTTTGGGTGCCCTGATTTTGGAAATTTCGAAAGAATAAGAAAATAAATATTCAGTGATCGGGGGAGTGTTGAGTTGAGTTATGTTCTCATTAATTAGGGCCTTCTGCATCTGATTGATCTTAGCGCACTTGGGGAATGAGTTGAAGGAGGGGGTATGCCCCCTCCCATACGAGGGAGCTTTTGAATCTTTATAGAATTGAAATTCGGCGATGTGGAGCAGACGTACATAGTATGGTGAAATATTTGGGAAATTTTCAACCAAAAAAGTGTGAAAATTAATACTAATGGAAAGTGCGAATAGTTAATCATTGTCGGTCTTTAGGCAGCACGATAGGCCTATTCTACCACCTGCAGTTAGTCTGGTCGTCTTCACTTATGTATAGGCCTAATATTACAGGCAATGGGTCTATTTTATAGTCCAAGGAGGTGCCGATGGGGCTCATTGGCAATGACAAAAATGCATGATAGTAAGTGGGCCTATGTAAACGGCAGTGAATGGATCACGATAATTAAGCTCCCTGTATATAAGGATAACAAGAAATGAGATTAGCGGATAGGGAAAAAATAGACTGTAGGATAGTTGCGTGTTTTATTATTATTATCATTATTATTATTATTATTATTATTATTATTATTATTATTATTATTATTATTATTATTATTATTATTATTATTATTATTGTCATTATTATTGTCATTATTATTATTATTATTATTATTATTATTTTTTTTTTTTTTTTTTTTTTTTTTTTTTTTTTTTAGGGGCGGGGGGTTCAAAATGATTTGCCCATTTCACATCGGAGTCCAAGGAAAAAAAAAAAGGGTTGTAAAAACTCCTTTCCCCGGGCAGCTGCGTACGGCCATGGTCGAGTTTGGAACATAGCTCTACTGCCTCTCAAGATATTTCTTAACACTTCTATAGCCAAGACGCTCAACTATATTATTTATGACGCCGATCACCGGGGGCTCAACCTGTTACTTACCAGTTTGTTATTTGTATGGATTTAGATTTGTTTGTTTATGTGTGTGAGTTTCTTTTCCCTTTTTAAATAAAAATACTGGATCTTGAGGAAGAAGTTTTCATCTTTATTTCTTGCAATTGATTAATCAATTAATCTTATTTAATCGATCGCGCTCGCCTGCTGGGGGTGGGGTGTACAAACCCCCGAATCCTTCCCCCTCCCCCGTTAATCAATATCATGCAGTTTTGATGCGAATCCACCAAGTTCTCTATCTCTACGGGGATCTGTGGAAAACGTTCATTCAAGATCCCTGATGTTTATTTCAAGCTTTGATCCTCCGTGAATATGTGGACTTAGAGAAACATTGATTTCTAGAATTTTAAGATACCACTACAATCTACAATACATGGTTCGTCTAACGGTTGATCCCGGTGGCTAGTTATTTTCGTCAAATTTTCTATGTGCTTGTAAATATCTGTAAATAAACTGTATTATAATGTAAATAGCACAGTCTGCAAGAATCTTCAGCCGACTGAAGGAGGCAGACTTAATCAGAAGAAGAAGAAGAAGATGATGATGAACCCAGGCTGTAAAGATCAAGAGCAGCCGAAAAACATACCCCACCCACTAACCCGTGCAAACATCTTTTTGCTTATAGGCAGTTAACGCGTAGACAGTTCCGCGGAATAACCCCGCACTTGCTGTACGTGCCACTGGGGAGATCAGTGGTACAGGTACGTGCCATTCTTCTGATGCTGTCTATTATCTTCTCGCCAATAATGTACGTGTGGCCGATTTCTGCATGACCCGGAAGTGCGCACTAGGCGATTCAAACGCGGGAAATAAGAAGAGCACTATTATGTGAGTGGGACAGCAATCCCCGTGCGTGGTACGTGACGTGGTGGCTCAGCTGGCTGGCTGAACCCGTCGCGGCCGTGGCGGCGTAACTATCCTGGTATCCTCCGTATCATATCAACTCGATGAGCCAGCGGAGCTCGCGGAGTTACGACCAATCCAGTCTGTACCCAACTTCATCTTTATAAATAGACTAGCTCAGTCACTTCACGAGTTCAACATGACAGACATTAGCGAAAATGAACTCTCTGAACAATTTGAGACATTTGGGGTGACGATTGACGACCCAGATGTTGTAGACAAACGTAAGTTTATGATGAATTCGTACATCGTTCAAAGCAAAAAGGCGCGGGTGCACTCGGGGCAATGCAATGCCAATGGCAATGCACTCACCAGCAGGCCAGGCAGGCCCAGTTTGTGCCTGATAATTTAGCTAGTCTAAACGTTCATGGATGGCACGGGTATTGTACCTTAGTCCTTGTCCTTACTTGTCCTTACTAAAATACCTATGTCTGCCTGTAAGTAGAATTTTTATAGAGTCTAGTTGGTAGTGGCATCATATCATATGGAAGCTAAAAATGGATAGGGCCTAGAGCTAGAGTAGAGTGTCTATTAACTTGTTAGAGTATGTAAAAATGTTGCCACTGGGCACTGAGCTGTATTTCTATCGGAATCATTTCATCAGCTATGTTGTAATATCCCCTGTGCCTATATTTACATTAATTTACTGTGTACTGTAAAAGAGATTGACTCAAGTGATACCAGGAATCAGTAATATTTTGATATGATAACGATATATCTTCTTTGTAAACTTCTTGTGACTTAGCCAATGCACGTAGAATCACCACAATCTTTATATCGTGTAAAAATAGATCTCTAACGTTAGATGTAACGTTAATACGATTTTCTGTTTGTATTCTACTCTATCGTATGTCCGCTTGTATTGTATGTTGAATTTCCAAATCAATTAAATGATGATAATGATGATCAGGGGCGGATCTAGCTTTTTATAAAGGGGGGGGGGGGGGTTGGGAGCAGTATGCGAGGGAGCGTAGCGACTGAGCCCGAGCGAGCGGAGCGAGCGAGGGGGGGAGGGTGTTGGAGGGGGGTGTCCCCCCTCCCACAGTAGGGAGAATTTTTGAAAATCTGTGTGTGAAACTGGCATTTTCTTGCATCTAAAACACCACTATTTTTGGTATAGAGGTCATCGCCAAATTAACCCCCCCATGAAAATTTGTAAAATTTAGTTGCATTTTCCTGCAATGTAAGGCCAGTTGACAACACAGATACAAAGAATTGGGGACCTTGGAATAAGCACTGTCAGCCTTATATTTATGAACAGCTTGTCACTGACACTCACTGGCAAACCTCAGTCGAATATGATGGACTGGCAGAAGAGACGTCGTGGATGTTTCTGCACAAATCGCTGAACTACTTTGTTGGAACTTTTTTTTTTGGGGGGGGTTGCAACCCCCCCAACCCCCCCTCTAGATCCACTTCTGATGATGATGATGATGATGATAATACTACTAATAATGATGATAATGATAATAGTAATAGTAATAATAATAATGAAAAATAATAATAATAATAATAATAATAATGATAATAATAATAATGATGATAGTAATAATAATAATAATGATAATAATGATAATAATAATAATAATAATAATGATAATAATAATAATAATAATAATAATAATAATAATAATAATAATAATAATAATGATGATGATAATAATAATAATATTAATAATAATAATAATGATGATGATAATAATAATAATAATAATGATAATAATAATGATAATGAAGTACTCTTAGTCGGTCAGCCAGGTGCCAGTGCCTGCCATAATCGCCTGATGAATGATGCAGACAGATATTCTCCAAAATAGCACAGCATGGCATGCTAGACACTCTACTACAGTAAGGATACCGGTTTTCGACACTTTAGCACATTTCCTTGTTTATCATCAATACTGCACCATTTTACCTCGGAATTTCGATATGAAGTTGAGCTACAAAGGCCAATAATAATATGCCTAGAACGAATTCCCATTTGAATGCACTCGTGTTCATTTTTAAGCGATTTCCGTCACGCCGTCGCTGGCATCAGATTTCGACACCCAGCATCATTTTTCAACACAATCATGCAGCGCGCATCACACAATAATCATGTGGCGCGTACAGCACGCTTACACTGCATTGTGGACGCAAACCAGCAATCATACCAGCGCAAGAACTTGTTGTTTTCTCTATAACATGTCTTAATGTGGGAATGTCGAAATCTGGTGCCACATTCTCAAAGCCAACTCTTTCTACAAGTTTGCTCATTTATCACGAATTCAGCCATGAAATTACTAAAGACGATTATGAAATCAAACATCAGGATTTGGCAAACAAACTGATACTAAAGTAAGATAACTGGCATGGGTGAATTTCATTTTACGGCGATGTATACAAAATGCGTCATATTGTTTGAACCCCTGAAAATGGCCGACATCAAAATTTCTGCTGACACTGTGTTGCTTTTCTCCTAAATATTCTACCGTCGGATTATGATGACAAGTGACAAACAGTGTTTATATAAGACTAGAAATGTGATTGATAACTGGGTTGATTGTTGAAGTCAGACGTTTGTATTGAGTATAAAATTTAATAAGAATTATCTGTTGGGTGTCGAAATCTGGGTCCTGTCGAAAACTGGTGCAGTAACGGTACTATGTCTCTAGTTCCAGTCTAGACACCTAGTGACCTAGTCTGGTCCTAGTGTTTGGCAATCTAAGTAAGTTTAAGCACCTTATTAAGATAGGGCTCTTGACTTCTTGGTAACATAACTTTTTTTAGACATGATGCCACTTGTGAAGCAGTGTTAGCTGAGTTGATAGATACCCTCACAATGTACACACAATCTCATCAGCAGTTAACACTCCCTACAGTATCTTGAAGATGTACAACCTTGTAAGAACACATTTCTCCGAGGTTTGGGTAGATCTAACCATATGTGTATTTTGGTAATAATTTAATGGAAAGAAAAAATAGCGAGGAGTACTTCTTTGGAGGAATGAAACAAACCCAATAATTGTCATATTTTTCTCCAAATAAATAGGCCAACGATGAAAACAGGACAAACTTATGGTTGGAGCTGAAGTGTAAGCAATGGCATTTTGCAATCTTAGTTAATTCTACTCACTGCATGCTCTTTTTTTACACTTTTCGCAGTGAAAGAGTTCTGTATTGTGTATAAACTGACGGTGGAAGATTGCGTAGCAGAATGGATCGCTTTCTCCACAACCCACAGTGGCCTACCAATCAATGCAGACACCTTGGATCAGTTAGAACGTGAGGTGAGTATAAAATATGTTTTTGCAAAATATGTTTTTGTTCAATCATAAAGCAAGTGTATCCCCCAGCTGTAAAATTCATCATTGCTGGGTTATTGCAACACATCATTTAATTCTTATCTGAAGGATATATCATGATTTTTTTTTTTTTAATGTTGATTTCAGAAAAATAAATTTGGTAAAGGTGTGTGTGTATGTGTGTGTGTGTGTGTATAAATGGGGGACGTGTAATGCAATACCATTATTTCCTCTTCTAAACTGAATATTTAGTATATGTGGCTGTGATTGATATCAATGTTTTGTGAAAATAAAAGACTTTAAAGTTTTATAATTATCACTAGAGGTCCAGATTTGGTGAAAGCTGTATCATGTCTGCCTTTGATTTTGTTCTTAAAATCAGTTTCTTCTGATAATCTGAGAAAATGCAATTACTGGTATTTGAATTCTGTGTGTGTGTGTGTGTGTGTGTGTGTGTGTGTGTGTGTATGTGTGTTTGAGTGTGTGTGTATGTTGTATGCGTAGACATATGAATCTACATTAATTTGCTTTTGTAACATCAAGCCGTCATCTTTTTATCTACATGAGCATTTATTTCTTATTTATTTTGACCCCATCCTGCCCACCAGTCATTAGGGAAGAGACTCAACCAGGTGAAGACTCCCTCCAGTCAGAAACCAACAACCCAGCAGAGCTATCAGATGTATCCTTTTCAGTTTCATCTTCATTTTGTTTTCTTTTTGATCACAAGGAGGATTTGCTGCGTTTTGTATGTTGCAGCAATCTGATGACAGTATTTTTTTTTCTTTGTCATTGGCAACATTTGTTTTGAGGAACAACATTTTCAGTGTACATGAATCTGACATCATGGTATATATACATGTAGGTATTATCTTTCATTTTGTATTTTGTTTGAGGATATTCTTTATGTGACAATTCTCCATGATCTTTTCTAAGAGCTTCTCTGACCTGATGCTGTAAATTCACGAAGAAGTATCATAAAGTGAAATCAAAATGCCAGAAATAAATGTCAAAATTATGCTTTGAAGAAGAGCATCTCATGTTTTCATATGACTAATTCAATCTATGGCACTAGTGAACTGTCCATCTTCTTCAAGATGTTGTTTCCATGACAACACCACCCTTTTAAGGCTGTTGGATGATGACGAGTCTGAGGATCTCCTGGATGCCTACACACCGGGGCCAAAGGCGCGGCAAAAGAGGGTCTTGACCACTCCAGACATGTCCAGTAATAAAAGGACTCCACTAAGAGAGCAGAACAAGATGGATGCCAGCCCAGCATCCTCCAGTGGTTCCATCTCTTTGTAAGTTGGCTGAAATATTTACTCCCCAGACCAATTGTTTCCCATTCACATTCTGCATCAAAAAGGATGGGATCTATCATGTTGATATCAAATATTTTCTTATTTTTCTGTTTGTTACAGTGATTGATTCTGCTTGAAATAAAAATAAATAAATAGCTTCAGTCTTGCCCCACATTTACTCTGTGCTGCAAAAAAAAAAAAAGGCAAAACAATGCTATAAACACCAGTGTCAACTTGTGGTTAGGCAAGGTTATGATTAAGAATGGAAAGAAATCTGATATTTATTTTTGAAGCAGGTTGAGGGAAATCGCAAGATTTGCAAAATCTATGAAATCAACAGTTTGGCAGTCTGGATGGAATAAATCTTTGGACCAGATTGAACTTGGTTCTACACATCTGACTCTTTTAAGATTGATCAATGAAGACGTGCTATTCATTTCTTCTCCCAATTCAAGTATGTCACATGGCAAAGATATCATGTTTTTTGTTTGATCAGATCGTCAACTCCCTCACAAAAGTACAGCAGCCGCAGCAAGTCTGGGGAGGTTGTGGCCAGTTTTGGACCGGTCACTACTGTGAACTGGGAGGGCTCTGGTCTTGGCCAGTGCTGCGTGACCCGTGGTGAGATGAGCCCCTGTGTGCAGAAGTCAGAGAAATATAAGTACATGATGCAGAAGATCAAACGCAAGGCTGAAGGTTTGTTTGTTTGTTTGTTTGTTTTATTTTATTTTGTTCACTCAGGCAATCAAATATTTTTCAGAGAGCAGTGAATACAAAATTTCAACAATAAAAACAACAACAATGAGCAAAGCTATCAATCAATCAAATCAAATATAGCCCCATACCCTGTGCTGCTTTACTGCCAGAAAGCAGCAATTGCTTGCAAGTAAAGAGACCTTGATTTTCAGAGTCGGGTTGTTTTCAGACATCTTTGTCCTGAGTGTCATCTTCTTTCCTGTGGAAGTATTGTCATTCTGTAGATTTCACACTTTAGGTGCATCACAGGCTCCCAATGTAATGTCATGTCATATTTTTGTGAAATGTCTCGTTTGTAATAACTTGTTAGTAATGTTTTGTGTTTAAGTGTACCTGAAAGACAGGAATCATCATTGAAGTTGTGCAACAATTCTTTTTTTTTCAGTGCTGAACGAGGTGATAGAGGACATGTCAAAAATGTTTCAAGAGAAATACAGCATTGAGAATGTGGCTCATCTAGCATTACCTATCCAGGTAAGTTTTTATTTTCTCTCTCTCTGTCTGAAAGCTTGTTTGGGCATTGAATTGATATATTGAATGACCTAAAAAGTATACCATGCAAACCATGGTTCATGGTTGGCATTGCATGTAGAGAGTGGATACGTCATGCATATCTATACTGATATTGGGAGTAAATCCATAAAGTCCCATAAACCACATCTCTGTTGTTTGATGTTGTATTTCTTTTTTTTTTAACTATTCATTTTGGATGTTTCTGAAGCATAGCATAAGCAAATTTCATGTCATTTGAGTCCTTTGGTGTTTACATATAATTGTTTCAATTCGAGAATTTTCAATAGCCGTCTAATCGCTAAATTTATAATTGATTCCTATATTGGCAACACAGGAGAAGTTCCAGCTTCTCCCCCAAATAGACAAAACATTTGTATGTTTTTTTTTTGTGTGTGTTTTTGTTTAGACTTAATGAATTGAACCAGTTCCATCAAAATTTTCTCCCATACACAATATGCAGTGAAGTTTAGAGTTGCCAACTCGATGATGACGAGATGGTAGTTCCTGCAAAAAAAAATCTCCTAAGATTTGATGGGCAAAATGAAATATTTAAAAGCTATAAAGCAATGGAAGGCATTTTTTTGATAATTCATACTTAAACAATTTGGCAGTGAATGGATGCATTTAAAATTAGTGGTCATCTTATGTACAAGTGAAGTGCATAAGTTGTTTGTTTGAATTCACTTCCTCCATGAATCATAATCACACCTCCACTGATGAGAAATGAGTGACTACATATGATAGTCTGTTAGATGTAAGCATTTGTGCCCATTCACTAAGCTTAAATCGCATGGCTATTGAGGGCTTTTGGTTCATTTCCTAACTCCTCCCTGGCTTAACTTGGTCATAATGTCAATAAATCCACACAGTTGCAACATATATATTACAACAGTACACAGATACCACAGAATTTGAAATGATCATGGAATCCGTAATTAATGGCAGTTATCTGATCAAGGTCCTGTTTAATGAAGAGTTTAAAATGATTATAATTATAGTTTTTGGTTTTTTTTTTCTTTAAGTCTTTATTGATCAAATCAACAAATCAATCATACATAATCAAAATATTTAACTGTAAGTCTATGGCAGCCAGTGTGGTAAGGAAATTTGAAATCGATTTTGTCTTTTGAGAAAACTGGGCCTGGATGTTTGTGTTGACAGGTGGGTGGAAAAATAATATCGACATGTTTGCTGATTGATACATCCATAAAACTCTAGGAGGACTGCTGTATGCCAGCTCAGCCATGAATTACTGGGGGAAGGTTTAACTGTTAGTTTGTTTCTGATGAATAGGAATCAGAGACTATCATTGGTAGGATCTGCTGTGACAGCAACGGGCGACTCAATGCCCAGTCCGTGATGATGGAGGGGTCGGTGGAGTCATCGGCGGGCAAACAGACAGCCATCAGCCTCACAGAGGTCAAGGCCTACTCGCTGTTTCCGGGTCAGGTCGTTGCCATGGACGGTGTCAACAGCGCAGGGGTGAAATTTGTGGCATCTAAAATCTACCCAGTAAGCTCTATTCCAGCTTTTACACGCAGACATCTGTTTCTGTGCATTCCTATAGGGAGGCCTGTTTACTGAGAGCACTGCTAGCTTCTGTATGTCGAGATTCCTGCAAAGGCACAGCAATGAAACTAAAAAATTGATTAAGATCAATGGTAGGGCAGCTTTCGAGCCTCCCTGTCTTAAAGTAAACTCAGAACATGCACTATGTCCATAATTTAGGTTGACAAACACTTTAAACATATATGTGCATATCTATGATTGAGCATGTGCTTTTGTATCTGTCATACATTACCCTCCAATGTAAACTCTTTGTTTGCATGGGTTCTTAATACCCATCATAATAAAAGTCTGTTTGTTTGATTGTTTCGATATGGGTTGGAGTGATGACATTTGAGATGTAACCATGAAGAAATGCTCTTTGATATTATGTAAACCTGCTACTGTTCTCTTTTCCAGGGGGTGATGGGCGACTTCCGGCCGATGAGCGAAAGTGATGGTCAGAGAGATGTTAATCTCCTCATAGCAGCTGGTCCTTTCAGCCCGTCGGACGCCATGAGTTTGGAACCACTGGAGGATCTGGTCCGGGTCATAAAGAAGACCAGGCCTGATGCCTGTATTCTGGTAAGTGGTCTCATTTGGACCAGTCTTCAGGAGTCACTTTTGACTGGAGTACCGATATATTGTTGATGCATTGTTAATTCATTACCGTAGGAGTGTATCTCCTCTTTATCAACTTATGGTGTATCAAATATTGAAGTTACTAGCATGTGCTATTTCCAACTTTATGGAGATGATTAGTTGTTTTTATCTAGGCAAAAGTCTGAGGTCATATTTCCCTGTTCATGAATTTATTTTTCACTGTGTAGATATTATTTGCTATTTTGTCGCTCTCAGCAATGATATCACTCTAAACCTGACCTTGTGGATACATCTCCTTCAAGTTCTCAGAAATTGCCAAGATTTGGAATATGAATGCTTTGAGAACATTTTTGACAACACTGGCTTTGTGAACAAAGACTGCAGTCAGAAATCATTTTTTTTTTCTTAACTGTTGACTACGCTGTTAACTGTTGTCAATGATGTCTATAGCAATGATTATGCAAAGTCGTCCATGCAGATTCAGTAATGAATTTGTTGGCTGATTTTACAGTCCCAAAAACATTAACCTTGTTTTATTTATTATCCATAATATGTCAATTCTTGTGGACAAAATAGCTTTAGTTGTTATTCTGGTATAAGAATTAATCAATTTGATATTTTTTTCATCAATGTAATGACCTATCATTCATGCTCATTGTAATGCAAAAATTGAATTCACATATCACATATTACAGATGTCTTCATCCGTTTGCCATTGTGCTTTCAGGTGAATATCTTTGACAGCCTGTTAGTATTCATCACTGTTTGATGTTGAAGCTCAAAAGATTTTATATTGAATAGTAGAATTGTTGAGAATTACAACTATTTGTCATTGAACTGATATGCCTCACTCTCATCACTTTCCTCTTTATATGTTTGCTGTTTCACCAGATTGGACCATTTGTGGACGTTGAACATAGCTTAGTCAAGGTGAGTTTTACTGCATAAAGGGATACTTTCTCTAACTCAATCCTCTCCCCCTTTCACATTTTATTATGTATTGGTGCTCCTCATACTTAAGTTTACATCTTTATTCTATTATGTCATGTATTTATAAATGTCACAGCCGTATGATTAGAAACATCAGTATTAAGCGCTATATAAATGTTATTCATTATCATTATCATTTAATGCAATCTCACAAATGTATCTGTGTCTCCCCAGGAGGGTTCCCTTGGAGAGAGTTATGACAGAATCTTCAATGACATCATACAGGCCATCGTGAAAAAAACTGAAAGGTAAATTTGTCATTCTTAGTGTCTTCAAGGATTTGTGATTTTATGAATCACCTTAGTACAGTTTCATTGATATGTCTGTACTGTTGTGAAGGCAAAGTGCAATCATCCCCAAAGCTGGCACAAGCTTTTTAGGGTGAAATACTTCAGTTCTTTTATCCTTGTGTATGCCCTGTATACACAGTGGATGTATTAATTATGCTACATTGGCAGGTAGACTAAAGATATCCTTTGTATCAACTCAAAGAAAATGTTTGATCATTGCTCTGCTCATTTTCTTTATGTGAAAGTAAGTGCAACCTACTGATGATCAGCAAAATCTATTCACTCCCAACTGGGGTTGCAGTAAGAAACCATGCTATGGTGAGACTCTGAAGCAGTACAATTGCCCAGAGCTGTGAAACTGTTGATACAACCATCAATCAAAGTATACTGTAGTTAAAAGAGAATGTTATCTTATTACAAATTTGTGGCTGCTTTGTCACTGACAGCTGCTTTATGTTGCACTATTTTGTTCCTCTGTTAGTATTGGATGTGAACTCGTTTTCCAGCCATCACTGCGAGATGCTCAACACCATTTTGTCTACCCCCAGCCCCCATACCCAGAGATGAAAAACCAGCCCAAGGTAAAACATGTCGTAATGCTCACATGTGCGGAATAAATTTTTCATCAGTTGTTTGTGTATGCATACACACATGTGCATGATCAATTTGATGCAGTTATGTAATATAAATTCATAAAAATGCAGCTTTATTTATCCATATGGGTCATTACACCTGATGCCTTAATAAGCTGAGATTCCATTCTCCACCATGATTATCAACAGCTAGCAAATGCATGGACTATTTTTTTTGGGGGGGGGGTGGGGAGGGTTAATTTTGTGAGGAGACTGGTATTTTCTAAACTGACAACATGCTAAAATATTGCCTCCCATGACACAAATGCAATGTATGTCAGTTTGCATGTGGGAAATTGCTAACTTTGCTCCTCTCGCAAATTCAGCCAACCACAAATTTTCGGGCATATTTCAACATATATACTGGTAGTTAAACTTGTACAATTGTCTAGCACACACTTTTTTGAGGCACTCTGTGACATCTTCTGGCCTGGGAATTTTGTATTCAGTGTCTAGAAAGATGTTTTATTGATGGAGACACACTTAGTATCTTTACCCCATGTAATGTAATCTTGTTATTACAGTTGGATAGTTCATATTTAAATCATTATTGTGTGAGTTTTTTTTTAATGTAAATAGTGAAGAAATGCAACCAACAGATGTATCACTTTGTTTACTACGTCCCAAACTTCTTAGCAGATACCTATATGATTTACGATATTTCCTTCATCTCCTGCCAATATCTTTATGATAAGAGTCTCAAATTGTTTTAATCACCAAATATGCATGAATTTAAGTAGTTGCAAAAGAAATGCATTGCTGCAATATTAAATATATCAACAGTGATTCTCTCATTTTTCTCTTCTCTTTGTTTTCTCCACAAAGCGGGTTCACTTTATTGCAGAGCCAGAGATGATCTCCATCAATGGTGTCACCATAGCAACAACGTCGACAGATATCCTCTTCCATCTTAGTAGGGAGGAGATATCCTGGTAATTATCACAATCCTCCTAATTATTGTCGACAGTTCTACAAATCATGCATAAAATGTATTTAATTCTTATGCACCCTAGACAAATTTGAACTTCTAAATGTGCATTTGGTAGTACCATAATTTTACATGTATGGGAGAGGTTTGTTGTAAAACTCACTGTTTTGTAAAGCCGAGTTTGCTCGCTTTCCCGATTTCTGCAGTCCGCCTGGATCGTCTGATCGTCTGGGTCGTCTAGTGAGACACATTCTCACCCAGCGCAACTTTTATCCTCTGTACCCTCCCGCTGAGGAGGTGCCGGTTGACTACGACAAATTCTCTCGCTTCGCAAAGATGGCTTGTGCTCCCCACCTCTTCATCTGCCCGTCTCGTTTACGCTTTTTTGTCAAGGTAACTGTCATGTTTATTTCCATCCACTCGAATATTTTTTTCTTTAAATGGGAATTATGTGTTCAAGAACTTAACAAGTTCAGCTGACCATATCATTCAAAGCCAGTGACAAAATTTGTCTTCATTCCACACGATCCCGTTGATCACTCTAAAAGTGGAATTTTTCGCGGTGGTGAAACCTAAGTTTTTGTGTATTTCACACAACCAGAAGCTAGTGCAAAGATAAAGACATGCAAATATTTTTGCTTGTTATGTGTACCACTACTAAATGTCTTGATTCTGCGAAATTAAAAACATGCTAAATTCATCTTACCCAGCCCAGCACAAAAATTACTTGTGTTAGAATATCCACTTTTACAGTATTTGTGACTTGTGTAAAGTACCTCTGTGGAGGGAAGTTATGGATAGGTCATGAACCTTTTGTTGTTTGTGCTTTTTTTTTGCCAAAAGACCATGGACAGAAAGAATAAATAAATGAATAACCGAAAGATTCAAAGGATTTTTCTTACTTCCCTTGTAGTTACAGACAATGAGTTCTGCATACCATGCACCAATGAAAATATAAAATTTTGGTTGTGTTTTGCTATTGTTACTATTTTTGTTGCATGTTTGCTGAAATTTTGATGCAGGAAATTGAGGGAGCTGTGTGCATCAACCCAGGCCTCTTGACCAGTGGTCAGGTGGGAGGAACCTATGCCAGGCTGGTCATCAAGAGCCAGGACTCTGTTCAGGACAGCAAGACCGACCACTCCGTAGCTGACCGGACGGCTGTGGAGATTGTCAGAATATGAAGCAAGAGCCACTACTCAACCTCCCACATACTGTATGTTAATTGGTACATGTATAAGTTAGCTGAAACATCATTACCATATGCCCCAAACATTGAATTGAAACATTGATTTATCACACTGTTATTTGCTACTTGTAGTCCGACTCTATAACCTAATGGTTGATTTTGTTTTGTTTGTTTTGTTTTGTTATTTTTTTTTAAATCAGAATCTCCCAATCTTCACACAAACTCTTGTAAAGATACTGTTGTCAGGATAGCTTTGGGTCAGTTTCAGCTCAAACTGCTTCCAAAACAAATGTTAGGTGTGGAAATGCTCATGCTTCCTTTGACCTTTTTTTTCACCATTCCTCTTTTCATTAGTTTGAAAAGTTTTGAATGGAAAAAAAAATCAGGCCATGTTTGAAGCACTTTTTAAAACATTTCTGCCTAGTTCAAGGGCTTCAGTATTATAATGTAAACAATCAGATCTGTCCGTGCTCACTGCGTTAGAGCATTTGTAGCCACATAGCTTTGGGTCGTAATGTTGAGCGCATTGACGTGCAGGGGATTCCCCACTGCTCTTGTGTATTTGCGCTCCGACAAACGTAACTTATGAAACAATAACAATGGCTGGCTTTTCTGAAGCTGAACACTCATTGGGCTGTGGTATACGGAACATTCTAGCAACATAGCTTTAGGATCTTAATGTTAAGTGCATTCACTTTCTGGGAATTCCCCTTCTTCGTTCTTGTGTATTTGCACTACGACAGACAAAACTTAGGAAACAATAATGGCTGGCTTGTCTGAAGCTGAACACTCCAGGGGGCTGTCATACAATTGGTCCTGCCTGTTTGGCACTGTGCTCAAACTTTGTCCGACATTGTTGGTGCCTTGAAAATACCCCTTGAGAATCTAAACTAGGCAGGAATTGGCCCATAAGGGGAAGGAATGACTCGAGTGGGCGAAGAGAGGTTTTGTTTCCTTGCTTCCTTTGGGAACACAAAGGAAGGGCCTCACATGACAACTGTAGAAAAGAAGGGCAAACAAATAAACCAACCTAACCGAACCCAAAACAAAACAAAACAAGAAAAGAGAGGAAAAACAAAACAAAACATGTATTATTTGAGTGCCTTTGGGGTGAGGTGAGGAACGATTCACAAGTGGGCTTGGGAGGAAAAAGGCAGCCCCCCCCCCCCCCCCCCCCCCAGGGTTGGAGCTGTTGAAAATTTGCTGGGAAACTTTATTCAATCTTGAGTGGACTCTGAGATTTCATGTAATAATCATCAGGAAGATATACAGTTTTGCATATCCCAATCAATATCTATGCCAGTTCCCAAAAGGTGGAAGTATTATGCTCTGGTGATCATTACGCTTACCATGTCTTGTATATCTTGTTATATTCAATGTACCTGTACATTAAGGCATTTTAGATTTGCTTTTGTCTTTATTTCTTTCCCTGGTGCAACACATAGGCCCGAATTCACGAAGGTGGTACAAAAACCATGGTTTAAACCATGGACAAAAACCATGGAGCGCCAAGTGTCGCATGGAATATTTCGTTACAAAATCAGTAATTTCGTCAATGAAATGATTATTTTGTAACGAAATAACAACATTTTGTAACGAAATGAGCATTTCGTCCACAAAATAATTTCGTTAACGAAACGGGCATTTTGTCGATGAAATGACCAATTTCGTAACGAAATTTTCCGTGCGACACTTGGCACTCCATGGTTTTTGTCCATGGTTTAAACCATGGTTTCATTTGTACCACCTTCGTGAATTCGGGCCATAATGAGAGAAAGAATTAATAATTGTCTGGAGACATAGTGTATGTACAAAGTAGTGTCAAAGTACCACTGTGTGTATTCACTAGTAGTTTAACTACACTAGTACATTGCTGTAGTATTAGGGTTACATTTGTGACCTGCTACAACAAAAGGATCCTAAAGTCGCTGACGGGCGAGCCAAGCATGGCCCAGAAAAATGCTATTGAAGGCCTTTCCTTTTGATCATTTAGCTTAGAAATTTCGGCAGATGATAGAAGATACATTAGACTACAAAATTATGTAAAAACAGAAATCCAAACGTTTTGACAGATTTTGGTGATCTGACTTCAAACTCAATTTTCTCGGCTCACCCGTCAGCGATTTTAGGGTCCTTTTGTTGTAGCAGGTCACATTTGTTATCAGCATAGATACTGCATTGACATTTGCATATCGTCGCTGGGGCGACAAGACCTCGTATCTACAAAATGTCAAATGTTCAGGAGATCCAAAAAACATGGCGGCCAAAGCACTGTAGCGAATGGGATAGCATTTCCTTTGACATGCCGTGGTGGCTTCATGTTTGGGGTAAGACAGTTAGGATTTGGACAGGACATCGCTTAACCAATTATCCGACCATTAATCCAAAAAAAGTCATATTCACCAAAATTGCAGATACAAGGTCTTGCCACCCCAGCGACGATATACATGTACAGCACTACATAGGCCTATGAAGTTGTATATTCCAAGTTTGCAGTATGATTATCACTACTTGTAATAAATGTCATGTCAAATAAGTGCCTGCTCTTATATTCATGGTGTAAGGACTGAGAGTTAGTTTTACTTCAGAAAGTCGGAACACATGTCTGAGAAGCCAGCACACAGACACACAGACACACACACACACACACAAACATATACCTTTATATGTTTATGTAGTTTACAGGTAGATAAGATATAGCAAGATATTTCATTTGATGTTTTTTTTTTTTTTTGTTCACGACAGTCCTCGATTAGAGTGTATTTTAGTATGTCTTTATCTTCGTACTGTCGTGTGTGTGTGCACGTGTGTGTCTATGTGCATGCTTGTGTTTGTGGGTTGGCCGTAGGTGTCACAGTGAGTTATTATAAATGATTAGAAAACAAAAATTTCACCCTCACAATTTAAACTGTGAGAGACTCCAACTCTCCCGTTTTCGACGGGAGATCTCCCGTCGAAAGCCCATTTTTGCAGAATCTCCCATTCTCCCGCTTGAGAATCAATTTCTCCCGCCCTGGCTCTGTGTCTCCCGTTTGGAATGATTTCTTACTTTTTGTCTTCGTCTGTTGAAAAATAAGCCTTAGATAGCACAAGAGAGCATCAAGAACCCTAATTATTAGAGCTTCCAGGGCCCAAACGGGCCCTGGACCCCGGCCGCAAGGAACTTCGCGCTCGTGATTATGTGCTTCGCGCACATCAAGTTGGAGTCTCCCGTTTGCTAGGGGCTGCAGGCGGGAGAATCTCCAGATTAGAAGGTGGCTTGGGGTTGGAGTCTCTGAACCAAGCATGCTGAAATGTCACATGTCTGCAATGTCTGTGAATGTGTAAAACATACCTTGACAACCCAAGGAATAACACAGACGCACAGACACACACAAACAGCCAAAGAGAGCTTTCTGATTAGGTCCAGTGGAGTGATGTTGGAAGGCATAAACAATAACAATTTTTTTGTTTGTTTTTTTGTTGAGGCAATGCAACATTTACATTCTACTTCATACAGAATAGTCCGAACACATCTCTTCAATGCAAACCATAAGACTTCAATACTTTAATAACAAGTTGTCCAAAGTATCATAATGGGCATTGAAATAAAAAAAAAATGCACACACACACAGCAAAACAAGTAGGCGAAAAGTGTAAAGCAATCACAGCATTGTGGCCATTTAGACGAATCAAAAGCGTTGAACCTAGTCATTCGATAAATATGATTCTGTAAACATGGCTACCAACATGACCATATTAAAATAAGGGAGGTTAGATCTAAAGAGGAACAAGAGATATCCTGTTTCACATATGCATGTATCTCTGTCGGCAAAAGTAATTCACAAATCTGGATTTTGGAATTTCTTTCTTTTATAATTCTCTTTGAACCATTAAAAACTGCCTGAGCAAGTCTTAGTCTGAATGAATCAAGGTTGACAAAATATGCAACCTGACCCACATCGATCCACAATATGGGAGTTGAATGGAGTGCAGGTGTTTATACATTCTAGCCACCTGCTGCCCATCCTAGAACCTGGGACATCCACAGCAGATGTAAACTGAAATCAGGGTCGAGCAAGCACGCAAGCCAAGAACCAGACTGACAAAATCTGATTACCAGGTTGTCACAGATACAAATTTCACACACCTAGAAAAAAAAATCTACATGTATATTGCAAACAATGCAATTTGGAATTATTGAAAATATTCAGCATATCATAGTAAAGTGTGCAAACCTCATTTACATAAACCAAACACACTTAAAATGCACTATATACATAATATATATTTATGCAAACAAACGGTTTTCTACACTTTCAGATTGACAAGGTGGCAAATCATGGACGGATGTCTACATGGAAGAACTTGGCAGATATGATTTCATTTCAGAATGTGACACAAAGTAGGCCTAAAGCTGTTTGTACAAGGCACACAATCATTCCCACTGCCACTGATTCTGAATAACGAAGGAAAAATAACATCTCACTAATAGAACAGGATACAAATTTTAGATTCTACTTCAAAGTGTCACACACTACAACTCTGTAATCTTAGGAGCTGAGGAGACCTTTATGTGTGTGTTTTTCCTCTACCACTTTGTGTGCTTTGAGTGCTAATTGGCACAGAAAACCACCTAGCATTGTACACACTGTCCAAAGTCCTTGGCACGGAAAAGGTTAATGCCTGGACAATTAACTGACATCCTGGGTAGGCATGATTTCCCTTGCTGATGTCACTACAGCCACATCTTGAACTTGAAGAAGGCCTGCATGTCTGGGTCATCCACTGACTTGTGATTGACGGCGGCGTAGACGTTCATCAGAAGCTGGTTCTTGAACTTTGCCTCCAGAATCTGCACATATTTCTCCAAGCAACCTGTCATTGATAAAACAGTAAATAACACAAAACAAAAAACATTACACAAATCACAATTATGTCCATATAAAGAACAATTTTGATCTCTTCATATTCATCAATGTCTGTGACCCACATGCAGGAATGCCAACCTTGTAAACAAAAAGCAATATTCTTGGCCCCCCCCCCCCCAAAAAAAAAAGTACCAAATATTGCAAAAAAGGAACAGTAGGCATCTCTGCACATGTTATTTCATGAGGGTTTATCCCCCCTCCCCGATGTCACAAAGTTTGTAACCACACTCTGAATTTGTGCCTTTCACGTATCAATTTTGATGATTTTGGGCAAGCCTGAGATGGAGCTTACAAACTTATTGTGAAAAAGGATGGAAAAGAAAACTGACTTATCCGCTTAGGTCATATTTGTCATACATGATAACATTTTGGAGAGCATGTATTCAAGAAATCTAACACATAAGTGAAACAGTATGATTCTTTTGACAACTATGCTAATCAGTACATCCAGTTTCACAACTGTACTCTTTTAAGTTTGGACTGTTCAATGCCTTATAAAGTCTTGATATACAGTGGACTCCTGTTATAACAAAGTCCTCGGGACTGGCAGTTCTGTTTCATTATATCGAAATTTCGTTATAACCAAACAAATAAACAATAAAAAACAAAGAGAGGATAATCTTGCGGCATGAATTTTTATTTCATTGTACATGTAATTGGAATTTTTTTATAACTGTGTTCGTTATAATGAAAGAGTGCACTATAATCTCCTTTTGAAGGCTTACTGCACTACAAAAAGAAAACAAAAATATGAGATGAATGAAAGAGAGTAAAAACATAAAGCACTTCAGTTTGCAATGACTGGAACATATGCAAATGAAGGGGTCTCTTTTGACCAACGTAGCTTGATATGACTACAAGTGGTCCACTGCCCTATATACTTTGCATACAGAAAGAGTACACCCACCCTTGCCGAGAATCCTCCCATAGGCGATCATGTGCTTCTCCAGTCTTGCGTCGTCAAACTGCTCGTGCTTCATCAGGAGACGGACGATCTCTCCATGGAGATAGGCGTCGTCATAAGACTCCTCCTCAGAGAAGGGGTAGCGTGCATAGACGTTCACAGCCTCGAGGGGCTCCATCTTAACCAGCAAGTCCGCTAGCTCTATGTAGGCATCATGAATCTAGGGAGGGAGATATGTTTCTGGATAACGGGTGCTTCATTGTATGCACACAGATACTGAATGTTTTGTTTTGTTTTGTTTTTGTTTGTTTCTTTTTCAAATCTTTATCACCTGGATCTTTCAAACTTGCAGCAACAACAACAACAAAACAAAAACAAATTGCTTCAGAACTGTAGATAAAGGCAATCATGTAATTGTTTGATACAACCAGTCTGAAATGAAAAGTGGCAGAAATGAAATCTAGAGTAAATAGTATTCATACAGTAGTAGTAGAATATATAATGCTGTACATGAGTATTTGCTATTTACAGGAACATACTTCTATAATTAGAGCCAATTCTGCCAGAATAAAAACACAATGTCACCCAGTCATAATTGGGAAATTGAGCAAAGAAAAATGGGATTCCATCGGGATTCGAACCGGAGACCTCCGGATTGCTAGCCCGGTGCTCTACCGACTGAGCTATAGAAAGCCTGAGTTCAGCGTTCGTCCCAGAAACCCTAAATTCTCAATGCTTGAATGGTCAGAAGCTATAGCAGTGTGTTTGTGTGTGACACACACACACACACACACACACTTGAACCTGGCATAAACGCGAAGGATACTGTACGAGCTGAAATTTTCGTGTACAGATATTTTCGCGAATTGCTACTTGGAGGACATTTTCGCGTGTTGTTAATTTCACGGTTGCAAGGGTCTAACTGAACTTACTTATTCGCACGTTGTTATTTTCGTGTGTTGTTATTTTTGCGGTTCAAAGGCAATTCGCGAAATTCGCGAAAATAAAACCAACGCGAAAATTTCAGCTCATACAGTAATTCAACTTGGGGATAAATGCCAGGGATCACTGAAGTGATGCAGCTTTTTGAGTATGTAACAAACAAAAACAGAAAAATTGACCAGAAATGAATATTATTTATTAGTGGAAAATTGAGCAAAGAAATTTTCCACTAATAAATGATATTCATATCTGCTCAGTTTCTCTGTTTTCGCCAGTCAAAATTGCTATAATTACATACCTGTCAACTGTTCAGTTTTAGTCTGAACATTCAGATTTTTCACTGAATGAAAATGCATTTATTTCAGTGTGTTCTGATTTCTTGGAAATATCTGTTATTAGCAAAGTATATGAAATTTATGAAAGTTCAGATTTTTAAATAAGTTTTCTTTGTTTGTTAAGATTTATCAGTCTCAAGTCTCAGGATTGGCAGGTATGAAATTAGTTCAGTTAACTACCATGTTCTTGCTCTTTAGAACCACATTATGTTATTCACATCCTTGCTCCTTCAAGCCCTATCTTCCCTTCTCTGGCTTTACCTGTGGTGCCATGGTGATGACGTCTTTGTACAGCATCTGGGACTCCTTTGGGTCCTCCGTCTCTTTGGCAAGCGCCCTCGCTAGGCCCAGTCTGGGAAGGTGACTCATGCGGTTCAGCGGAGCATTGGTGGGAACCGGGGCTGCTTTGGCTGGTTCTGGGTTCAGGACAGACAGAGATGCATATAACTGATACACTGTATGTGCCATTTATTTAACGAGTCTGAACTTTCGCAAATCGGGTCTTCTTGACAATTTTGTGAGAGGTTGAATTCGCGATCCTTGAGTACTGTATTGAACAGAGAAATGTATATACGTGTGCATCATATCCATATCAGGATCAGAGTAATTATTTTCATGTCTTTAATTTCGCGAATAGCACCTGACTCGTGAAATTTGCAAAAAATAAAAACCTCGCAAAATATTTGGCATATAGTGTATTGTCCTACCCCCTTTGACAAGCCATTACTTTAACCCGTTGAGGACGGTTTTTTTATTTAATTTTGCTACAACATGCATTTCCCATAGATACTTGCCCGAGTATACTCGGGACTCATCCTCAACGGGTTAAAGATCTGCACACTCACTACATTGGTGTTTGATATCCAATGATCGTATTCAAAAGGAAAAAAAAAAATCCAAGCTGAAACTTGGTTACTATTACACGCCACAGTCACAACAGCCATGATGCATTTATGCATCTTAAAATTTTCTCCTGTATATCGGATTCTCATCTGAAAGAAATTTGTAGAAACTATTTTTATTTCAGTATCAAGTTAGGGTTAGTTGGGGAGAGGGGTCATTTTGTGCCAGAATTTCTGTTGCTTGACTTGATGGCTTTATGAAGTGAGCATGCATTACTGTAATAACCAGTACACACTTAAAAAAAACCAAAAAACAAAAAACAAAAAACAAAAAACCTAAAACAAAACAAACAACTCTCACTCATTTCAAAAGGCTAGCTGTCTACAAGGGTCAACTGGCATTTTCCCTTGCATGCCTCTGAGACATTTCTAGGGACAAAAGCCTCCACCTGATCAGTCAATAAGCAGTGTGTGCTGTTTCATATATCAACACCTGGATTAATGGAGAAATAGAAATTTTGTCGATCAAAATCTACTGTTGAAGTAAAACACATCTGCTGAGCATACCAGGACTTGCTGCCTTGTCCTTGCTTGGCTCTGGAGATGTTGCCTTCTGCTGGGTAGCACTCCCTGACTTGCTGGGTTGGCCTGCCTTAGCTGGAGCTGCCTTAGCTGGAGCTGCCTTAGCTGGAGCTGGCTTGGCTGCATTGGTGGTGCTGCCCCCTCTGCCCCGGGCTGGGGTGGCCTTGGCTGGACCCGTGGTACCCCTCCCCCGGGCTGCACCTCCCCTTGGGGCTGCTGGGGCCTTGCTAGCACCACCCCTGGCTACAGATGAGTGGCGGTACACATGACATGGATCAGAAACAAACAAACAAACAAAAAACTGCCTTGGTAAATGATAAGATTGTGCAGAGCATGTCAAGATATTGGTATCATCATACATCATTCAATATTAAAAATGTTTCTGGCATAAAATGTCCTCTTATATTTGCTTCACTTGAGCAAGAGATTAAGAACAGTAGTTAAGCTGTGGTGCAGAAACAACAGGTTGACAGCAAGAAATGAGATAACATGTGGTTGGCATTACACGTAGATCCAAGACCAACTTAACCATCTTGCCAGCAGATTACCACTCCTTCCATCAAGAAGTCTACGGCATTGAATGTGCCAGTTGGTGTTTTTTGTTTGTTTGTATGCATTTAAAGCTTGTAAGGAAAAAGATAAATATAAATAACTGTAAAACCAAAAATTTGGGGGGCACAAAAACTTCCTGAATTTCACAAAGACTCCCGAAAGTAAAATGCATGCGGAAGTTTTTGTCTACACAATGTATTGAATGCCACTGACAATTCGCAAAAATTTCATGCCGTGAAAAAGGCTGTCAGCTCCAATTTGTAAATGTTTTTGGTTTTACAGTTGCTCAAGAGACAAGCTGCTCCCTTTCCATTAAAAAATCCCCTAAAGTTACATGGCAAGTCTGTATGTTTCACTCACTTGCTGCCCCACCCCTAGCTGCACCCCTGGCTGGTGTGGTGCCCCGCCCTGCAGTGGTCCCCCGTCCAGCAGGTGCACTCCTGCCTGCTGTGGCCCCCTTGCCTGGTGCTGCCTTGGCCACTGTCCCCTTGGCTGCCTTCTCCTCTGCTGCTTTCTTCGCCTCCTCCTCCTTCTTCGCCTTCTCCTGCCACCATCCTTGCTCTGTTGGTATCGTGAAAATGAGATGTAGACTTGAGGAGCTGTTGTGGTGGTTCAGTGGACAAGACCTTGGACTATCAATCATAAGGTCCCTGGTTCAAGTCCCATGGCTGAAGCAGTTGTGCCCATTCGTATGGCACTTTCTCCTCATTGCCTAGTCCTTTGGAAAGGACTTCAAGCTGTCATTCCTGCCCTGCTTTATGCATTCGAGCATTTGCTTCCATATAGCGGCCACACAAAATAAATTATAGTCTCATCCAATTCAATTCAAGAAATTCCATTTCATTCAACTTGAATCTAAAAGATGAACAGGTATGTGCTGCTTGAAGGTTTGCATGGTGAGGTAAATATGGTGGTAATCACCATATGGTGTTACCACAAACCTTTCTCCCTCATGAACAGATACTTTCTAATGTGAATGCAACTGCTTGTTCCATCAGTATTCATTACATTCACTGAAGAAATAACGGAAAACTTTTCTCACAGACAATATACCTAGTATCAATATTTAGGTGGTATATTGGTTACATTAGTTACAAGTTGATGTATTGTGTCAAGTCTTACCTTTGAGCTGGGGTGGCAGCTCCCCACCTATGCTGGGTTTCCCTTCCTTCTCAATGCTGGCCCGGAAGGAGAGCCTTGCATCGCTCAGTGCCTTCTTTCCGACATCTGACCCCGGGTCATTGTCATACGTGGCTAGCTGTGCCGTGCCAAGCTGACACAGGGATTGGCTATTGCATGGCTGGGCAATCACTCCCCTTTGACAGGTCTATGGTGTGGGGGAGCAAACACAGGAAATTACATCATTCAAATATCCCGTCATCTGTTTTTGTTTGATTGGTTTTACGGAATTTATTGATCAAAATGTCATAGGAGCATAATGATATGAACACTGGAAAGATAATGTAATGACTTATATCAAACTGAGCGATCTGTTTACCTTAATGATTCAAACAATATCAAACAAAGTAACCAGTGCTAAGTGACAGACAGACCCAAGTCATTTTTCCCCTTTATTTCCATCCTGCCTGATGCAATGAGACTGTTGCACAAATGAATATTGTTAGCTGCCATATCACTTCTTGGAGGACAAAACCTTGTATTTCCAAATTTTGGTGAAAACTAGAAATATCACTTAAGGTGATTAATACCCCCGCCCCGTGACGACAGTCTTACCCAAGGAATGATCTTTCCTTGATCTTCTGCCATTTAAATGCTGTTACCATGGCAACGCAGCTTCCGACACGTCCGAAAAATATGTCTTGCACATCTTCCCACCAAGACTATTGTGTGTGCCACATTTCATAAGCTTTTGTCTAAAACTGAGGAAGTAGTTCAATCCACAATATCTTTCCTTGATCTTCCGCCATTAATATGCCGTTACCATGGCAACGCAGCTTCCGACACGTCCCAAAAAATATGTCTTGCACATCTTCCCACCAAGACCAATGTGTGTGCCACATTTCATGAGCTTCAGTCGAATACAGAGGAAGTAGTTCAATCCGCAAGATCTTTCCTTGATATTCTGCCATTTATATGCCATTACCATGGCAACGCAGCTTCCGACACGTCCGAAAAATATGTCTTCCACATCTTCCCACCAAGATCAAGGTGTGTGCCACATTTCATAAGCTTTGGTCAAAAAACTGAGGAAGTAGTTAAATCCGCAAGATCTTTCCTTGATCTTCTGCCATTAATATGCCGTTACCATGGCAACGTACTGTAAAAAAATGCGTCTTGCACATCTACAACCAAAGGCACACATCTGTACCAAGTTTCATGGAAATTGGGCAAAAACTGAGGAAGTAGTTTGCAACACAAAATTTTCCATCATTTTGGCTCATAATATGTGAGCTCTTACCATGGCAACATACTTTTTGTCACTGTCAAGAAATGTGTCATGCTGACCTATATCCTAAGACAAACATTCAATATGAATTCCATTAGAATTGGAAGAACACTGATGAAGCAGTTTTGCCATGAAGCATTTTGCCTATATTTTACCAATAACATGCCGTTACCATGGCAACGCACTTTTTGCCACTGCGGAAATATGTGTCTTGCACATTAACATATTCAGATGAACATCTGTACCTAATTTCATAAAAATTGATCAAAAACTGTGGGAGGAGTTCGCGACGCAAGATTTGTACCCATTTTTGCCCATAATATGCCGTTACCATGGCAACGTACTTTTGGGTACTGTCAAAAAATATGTCTTGCACATCTACAACCCAAGGCACACATCTGTGCCAAGTTTTATGGGAATCGGTCGAAAACTGAGGAAGTAGTTCGCGACGCAAGATTTGCAACGGACCGACCGCCCGACCGACCGCCCGACCGTCCGCTGATTCCTATATACCCCCTTCAAACTTCGTTTGGCAGGGGTATAATTACTTTTTGGAGTAATCATCAGATAATCTTAGCTGTCTTTACAAAATAATGAAGTCACAACAGTATGTCCAAGGAACGGCATTCCCATATGTTAACATGCTCTGGCTGCCATGCTTTTTTGCTTTCCTGAGCATTTGAGAAGTTTTATCGCTCCAACAGCAATAAGGTTTTTCTTGAAAAGTCTTGTTGACTAGTTTCATTCATTCAAATGTTTTCGTTAATGCTGACTAGCTGTTTAGCAGTAAGATGCCCCACCTGTTCCTGCAGCTTGAGCACAGTTTGGCTCTGGGGTAAGGTGGAGCAGCCGATGAGGGCAGAGAGCCGGTGGCATCGCTGGGCGATCCAGGCTGCGTTCTCTGGCTCCTTCCCCATCAACATCTCCAGGAGGGCAGTGTGGGCATCCAGTAGGATCCATTCCATGGACTGGTAGGTGTCGCCTCGCGAGGGCAGCATGCACAGATTCTGGCCAGCCAAGATGGCAGCACTAGAGAGATGCAGATATAGAGTCCAACATTTTAGCTATTTTAATATTTGAATTTTGGGAATCCCATACATATAGGAAATAGATTTGGAGAGAGAGATTTACAGAAAGTGGTATTGCATACAGAGAAGAAAATATAGCCAATAATCACCTCCATTATTGGTTATTCGTATCGACCCTTCTCACACGTTACCTTTTAACCTAGAGCTGTAACTGAAAACAAACGCCAACAGACTTTCTTTTGACACATAACCAACTGCATGAGTTACCTGTCTTGAAGAGCATATGATAAAAACATCTATATTGTTCAAAGTAAAAGCACTATATTCACCAATTTATACCGCATGGAGTCATTAGAAAGTTCATATTTTATGTCAAAAATCCAAGCCCACAATAAGACAGGCATATTTGCCTCGGCAGACATACATGCAAAGTACACTTGTAACAAGTCATTGTATATTGATAACTTACACAAGGAAAAGAACAGTTACAAAAATCTACGGTGAAAAAGCTAAAGAAAAGAAGCATTGTAAAAAGCTGTCATTACCTGTGGAGGACATCTGAGGCAGTGAGTAAGCCAGCTGTTGGTATCTGTCTGAGGAGCTTGCCAAGCTCCATACATCCCCTGAGCAGCTGAGGGCTGGACACTCGCCACAGATCTTCAGCATGGAGCCCACTAGGGGCACTGCGAGATAAGCAGCGTTGGAAATGGGGGCAAAGATGAGTTTGCTGGTGCTTGAGTGAAATGTCACAGGGACAAAACTTGCTACAATACCATCACTAACTTTGGATCAAATTTCTTGCAGTAGTGTAAGGTAGAATACTTCAGTCACACATGTCTCTGTTTGAGGCAGAAAAGTGTATACACATCACTGCCATAAAGGTAATATTTGCACAACACACTCCAGTACTCCAGTGCTAGAGCTATAGAATACTGAAAACTCTCCAACACCAATACAAGTAATTTTCATACTCTGGCTTCATCATATCACACAACAGCATACTGTAATTTGGATAGTAGTTGGCATGTATAACTTGCAGGTACTATAGTTTAAAGCAGCAACCAGTTGAGGAAAAGTTTTGTTCATAACCATATCATATAATTCATGATAATGTGATTACCAAAAAACTTTCTTCACTTGGTAATCCAAATACGCAAAGGGATTAAAATATGCATAAACCACATAACAAATGAAAATTATATTCTGTATTCAAAATGCATCCTATACTCCAGTACTTGTAAGAGGCGCACAATACGAACCTTAATTAAAAAGTAAAATATCAGTCTTCTAGCTACAGGCCATTAACAGAGGAATCGAACGCAGGCTACAATGGAACAAACCTTTCAGCCCCCTTCTCAGCCTCTTGGGTTCTCAGTTCCAGCAAATACTGCACACCATCATTGAGGTAGACCATGGCTTCTTTGGCTCTGGGTCCAGGACCTCCTTTCTGCTGGACTAGGGCCAATCCTAGATAAAACCTGCAAGAACATGCACACATTGATGCGAAAGACAGGACATGAAGTTTGGCTGGCAAAATATGATCTGCGATGAATGTCACTACCACATGGCATGTATACCTGATAATAATAATAATAAGTACAGCATTTGTAATGCGCCTTCGATCTAGTAGCCTATTCTGAGGCGCAGAGGGACGTAATTATAAAAAGAATAGTATACATCGTAGTCATAATTGTACATAAGAAGGTTGAAAAAGAAGAGATAGATAGAGATACACACCCAATGAGCAATTCGTTGAAAATTCAATCAAAACAAGATGCGAACATATGTGATTTAAGAAACTTTTTATATGTTTCCATGGTCTCTGCTGATCGGATCCTCAGTGGAAGAGCGTTCCAGAGAGATGGGGCTGCAGAAACAAAGGATTTTTCTCCGAGAGTCGAGATTGTTCTTTTAACTGTTAATTGTTTATTATTACATGAACGGAGATTTCTGCCAGGGACCTATTCTGAAACAAGGTTTTGCAAATATTTTGGAGCTGAAGAATGTACTGCTTTCCATGTATGAAGAAGAATTTTAAACTCTATCCTCTTGGATACTGGTAGCCAGTGAAGATTTTTTAGAACTGGGGTAATGCTGGAGAAGCGAGATGTTCCACTGAGGACCCGAGTCGCAGAGTTCTGAGCACGCTGTAGTTTGGCCAGTTGGTAGTACCTGATAAAGGGGCTAGGCATTATATATCTATTTACATCCAAACAGACAGCTGTTTATGCTCAATGCATCCATTTCTGTATCTTATATTACAGTTTGATAATCTGCAGATTAAAAATAAATGCTGATAGTGATCATACAGCACATATATAATGAATGCAGACATATTCTGTGTGTTCTACATACACCTTTTAATATGCATCTAGACACTTTTTACCAGGTTATGAGTGATACAAACATGTCATCATTTTCCTCTTGTCTATATTCTCAGTGACATGTGGAAGGGTACATGAATAGTTACATCCTGTAAAGAAATTTTATACACAAATATATTCCTTTTAAGTGAGCAAGGCCAGTAAAGAAGAAATCTTGTCAGAGAATGATATTTCATGACCGTATCAGAGGGTGCCAAGGGATGCTAGTATGATGTGTCTATTCCAGGATAATATCACTAGTTTTGTGTCTCTGAAACAATGCTTTTTTTTTTTTTCAACAGAGGGGAATGCATTTACAATAATTACTTTCTCTTCACCATTCACTACCTTTGTAGTGGTATCATCAAAAGGGGTATTTTGGTGGATGCAAGAACAAAATACCATAGCCCCATAAACATCATCGACTCTCCCCGCTCCCCCCCCCCCCCCCGAAAAACCCACAACAACAACAACAAACAAGAACAAAAATATCATCTCTAATATATTTTTGGCCTTACCGTGCAATTTGCATGAGAGGCTTTAGTCCAACAGCCTGCTGGAGTCTGACCACCGCATCATCCACCCGGTCCTGTAGCAGCAGGAGTCGGCCAGTGTGGACATTGTAGAGGACGTTGTTCTGCTCAAGGGATAGGGCATCCATGAACTTGAGACAGGCCTGTCCAAGGGGGTTATTCTCGTCAGCCGCTGCCTGGGCAGTTTTGCCACCCTGCCGAGAATACAATGATTTGATGATTAAACTTCAGTCTGATATGGGCCAATATTACTCCACTGTAAAATGGAAATTTTTGTGGTGTAGAAATTTTTGCGCATTTCGTGCAACCAAAAGCTAGCACAAAGATAAAAGCATGCTAACATTTTTGCATGCTGTATGCTCCAATAGATAATGTCCTGATTCTGCTGAATAAAAAACAAGTGAAATTCATGTTACCTGGCAGAGCACAAAAAATTACTCGCGTGAAAATATCCACTTTTACAGTAGCTAGTTTATTGCTAGATGTACGATAAGCATTCATGGGTGATTCTTCCCCAGTGAGCACATTCAGAATACCTCACATGTGAGATAGTTTTGTAAATAGTACACGAAGAGATGTTCATGCAACCTGACAGAGTTCAAATAACAATCTGATACCACTATTATCAATGGATGTTGGTATTGATCATAAATATATAAATGGGTGTGAACTTATTTAGCATGTGTCAGATGGTTTCATTTAATTTCTTCAGCACTGTCGTTTGTGGCTACTGAAGGCAACACAGTGCATTTTCTATGAATGCTGATCCACTGCACAAAAACACCTGATGCATACTTCATTAATCACATGCATCATAAACAAATTATCATGAACAAACCATATGTTTCCATCTACAAACATTGCCAATTTAGAACCATCAAGTTTGAAACAAGTCAAGGCTGACCTTCTAAGGAATTGTGCTAGTGTTTATGCTGTACCTGGGTAGCCTGTTTGGATTTGAAGACGTACAGCTCCTGGACGTAGTCTGCCTTCTGAGACTGCCCGCTGTTCAGCAGGTGCTTGTACTCCTCATCAATGGCCTGAAGCTGGCGAGAGAGGGGGGCATTGGCCCCCGCACCCCTCTGCTGACAGATAGCTTGGATGTCATCCTCCTTGCTGCTATCCTTGGATTTGGTGCTGAGGCCCAAGGAGAGGGTAGCCATGCCATCATCAATGTCATCATCCTGGAAGGTAAACAGTGATATCATCTCCTTTATAAACAATAACTTTGAATCTCTACTGTTAAAAGCTGTTGGTTTCGCGGGGGTTTACTTTTGGTCAATTTCGCAAATCACACTTGGATTGCGAATTTAACAACACCTGAAAATGTCCCCATGCCCTAGAGTGATAATGCATTTACATTATAACGCCGGCATCAGTTTGGTAAAACAACATCCTCTGAAAAAGTCTCTGACCTCATTCGTGAAAATATCTGTACGGAAAAGAACAGCTTATACTGTATATTCTTCATGCATCAGAATACAATGTAACTTACCGTACTCAGGGAAAAACAAACCAGATCAAAAGAACATTCACACATGCATTTCTCAGAAGCAAGCATTCTTGCAAGCATGCTCATTTCTGCCTCACTACCACATTGAAACTTTAATACCTTACTCTATTAACCCTATTCTAACTGGGGGGGGGGGGGGGGTCAAATTGACCCCCCCCTCGACGTTTCGCGCCATGATTCCGCAACGCGCAAAGATTTTGCCGCGTCGTTTCATGACTTTTTTCATTCGAGTCTCCCGCATATTTTGAGACCAAATTTGCGACGTCCGGGTACACCGTTCTGAAGTTATGCAATGTTTTGCATATGCATGTCAACCCGAAAAACGCTCGAATTCATGATTTCGTGTGCAAATCCAATGCAAACTGTGTTTTTTTGTTTGATTGATATAAATTAGATTATTTCAACTTTTAATCATTGAAATAAATCAATTCTAATGTAGATAAGCTTGAAAAAGTGCCTCCAACAAATTTTGGCAAAAAAACAATAGAAAACAAAAGATCGAAAAAACAATAAAATACATTAGAAATTAACAAAACAATAAAAAACAAAAGAAAATGATTTTGATTGCGCTATTTTTTTTACCAGAAAATTGTTTGATGTGTCTTGAGGAACTCTGACACAAAAATTTAATAATTCTTCAGTCTTTTTGATGGAGTTATAGGTGAAAATATGATTTCATGCGTTAATTTGCATAATTAATTTATTAAAAAATATGAAATCAAAATTTTTCTATTGTATGACCATGTAATCTTGTAGTTGACATCCGGCTCTATGTTCAGGCAAAATTTTGCGGCGATCGCGCGATCAGCGGCCAAGATCTGAAGGGGGGTCAAATTGACCCCCCCCCCCAGTAAAAACTTGGTCTCAAATAGCCCAGTTAGAATAGGGTTAAGGTATCCAACTTCTGATATCAACAGCTAATTATCTACACACCCAAACATATATTTGAAGATATGATTATCTATTATTTATTCAATGCAACCATAAGTCATACCTTGCAATTTCGCATCATTTGGTTGCAAACATAACAAAATTATTTCATACCTCATACATAATGCAAATAATTCAAATGTCTAACCAACCAGATGCTGACTAATTAGGAAAAAGAGCTTTTATTTCATAGACCTCTGTATTGTAAGGCAACTTACATCTTTCTTCAGTCCAAACATATCCTGTGCATAGTAGGTCTCCTCCAGAACAAGGCCCAGCATGAAATGTAGGTTAGCTTGCTTTGGTTTCTGGTTAATGGCACAGGCTAAATTCACTGCAGCCGAATGCAAAATGTCTAGCGGTGAACTCCCTTCTTCAAAACGTGAAGATTGTCCTGGCAGAGAAAAGATAACCAACAAAATATCCATCAAGCAACCGTAAAATATCCACAGCAAAAAGAGTGAACAGAAAAAAAAAAAAGAGGAAAAAAAACTAAACATCTTTTTTTTTCCGACCACAAAAGTTACCTGTTTTGTATGTTTCATATTTGCTGACAACTTCTATCTATACCTGTTTGACACTCTGATACACTCTGACTGACCACAAGTTATATTAAACCTCTGCTACCTACAAGTAATCAATTTGTAATTATATGCTGTATCTTTGCTGACAAAAGCTTATATATTTCTCACTCTACATCATATCTTTACTGATTATATGTTATATATTTCTCTTTATATATCTCACCTTTCTTTGGTAGAGCATTCCTATATTTTTCGATCAGGCCCTCTGCTCTGGACACAAGTTGATCAACACTGCCCCTTTCCTCGGACATCTGCAGCTTCTTTTCCCATGCATGGCTCTAGTTAACCAACAATTACAGCCAGCTTTAATAATGCTCAACCATGGCATTTCTGTGCCAGGGAATTTTACTGGTGTTCAATACCATGACAGGTCTGCCAATATTCCCACCTCCAAATCAGGGAGATACATGTATATGTGTGTTACATGCATTTCAATGGGCGAAAATAATCTCCAAATCAAGGAGATTTTAATATTCTCTTATTCAGACATGAACAGATTTTGAAATTTTCAGGGAGACCCCTGCAGAATCAGGGACTTGGCAGCTCTGCCATGGCATTTTGTGTGCCAACAGGTTCTCAAAGCACACAAAGGGTAAACCACATGTGGAAAAAACAGCATCTTCAGACAAACTAATTTTATCAAATGTTGAATGTCATGCCCTCTCTACGACAACTAGCTATGATAGTCTATATTGATGTTCAAAAAAGGAGGAAAACAAATATGAATTTGATTGTTTGTTTGAAAGTTTCTGAAAGTGCATTGCCTGAAATTAACTGCAACACTCCTATTTCACAAAAATCATCTATTTCATTCCATAATAACACAAAAGCAGTTCATGTTGTCACATATTGCCTGATTTTTTTTCTTTCTTTGCTTAATATGACACAATCAACATGGCTAAATGTCAAGATATACTGGCATGCCATTTTCACCAAGACACAGGTGTAAATTCCAGCAGTAGCAGCATACCTTGATGGAATGTTTGAGCTCCCTGTTGGTGTGCTTGCTGGTACACAGGTTTGCCTTGTGCCATTCCCCTTCTTCCTTGTAGATCTTACGGCTACACTCTTTGCATGTCTCTGTATTCTGGTTCCGAGGACAACCGGGAAAGCAAAACAGGATTGGTAAACAGTAGTATCTGTGCATTGCTGTGAGCACTTGAAATTCAACAAATATTGGTCTTGACAGCACATATAACAGTAAGCATGTATTCAGTCTTGCAGAGTTTTAATACCTTGTCTAGTCATGATCAACAACGTAAAGAGATGAGAGTACATTTATAAGATATTCTCCTTTTAGTGTACTGAAAACTGACTTACCTCTGGGTCACTATCAAGCTTTGGTCGCTTCTCACAACACTTGACATGACCTCCAAGGAGGCTGTACTTAATCTTCTCGGCACACCCTGAGAATATAGATCATAAAAATTGGACTTAATACATGTATATATATCCATGTGGCAAATAAAAATTGATGTTTACATTTGTATCATTCACGAATTTGTCATCTCATTGACAGAAAAGAGAAAGAAGTAAACATACCCCAGTTGGAGTATTACCCATCAAATCTGTAAGGAAGTACATGAAGCTTAAAATCTGCTGTGTCTTGTAGTTGTTAACGAAGTTGATTGACCTTTTTTTTTTTTCTTTTTTTTTTTTTTTGGGGGGGGGGGTTAATAAGGGGAATACCAGTATGTGAAACAGAATGCTTTTGTTCAAATTTCTATCTAGCTTCCCCTCTAGTGATTCTATTCAGAGCACACCATTCACAGCATCAACAGAGACAGACAATACCTCATTGAATTATAGATCAAGTCAAAGACTGTTTCAAGCATTCAAACTCACATCAGATCCAAGATGGTTTTTCAGCACAACCCTATACAGGTCATGGGATAAATGAATAATGGGTATGACACAAAGAAAAGTATTCACACATTTTAAAAATAAAAATAAAATAAACTTACCTCTGTAAGAATAGATGCAAAAGATTATAGCATCAGACATTTTCTTTTCAAGTCCTGGTTCTGGAACCTTCCACTCATTGGCCAGGGGGGAACCATCCAGTGGATCCACTTTGGAGGTCCTGGTCAGCTCATCAATAAGCGGCTCGCTGAAGACATGCTTTGGCTCCGAGTCTGGAGATTAGGGTGGAGTGAGAGATAGATGTATGAATGTACTTGGAAAAAAAAGAAGAGATAGATATAATTCATACAGATGGGTACATAGAAGGCCAGGCAAACAAAGATAAATACATACATATAAGTATATAATTATACCAGGGCTCAACTCCAGTTCTTTTTATTTCTTTTATCTGGTACCACTAAAATCAATTGAATTGTATATGTTGGTTGCTTGAGAAAGAAATGTAGTGGCACCAGATTAAAGGAAACTTACAGTCTACTTGAATCTTAGTTGCCTAGGTTTGGCGGCCTGACAACAATGTGTCGTGGCCCTGGGCAACCGTGTCACTGCCAATGTCGAGCCCTGGCTGTATATGCATACATACACGCATATTGCACATAAAAAAGAGATATAAATATATGGCTTTAATGTCCTTCAAAAAGAGACAGAGAGAGAAAGAGAGCATGAGACTGAGGTGAGGTTATCTGAAGGACTGCAATTAATTGCAAGTTCGCTAAAGGAATAGCCAACAAGAGCTTCAAGATTGATACCAACCATACAAATCAGTGCATCTCTTTGCATTGATGGAAAGGAATGTGCATATTTGTAAGTGTTATACACAGAATATGCAATGAATGCAAACAAAACTAGATTGATGTTTTCAAATACAGATGCATATCTAGTCTGGATTGACCAAGAGAAGAGATTGGGTAAGGAACATAAGCATTTATGACGATACTGGAAACACACGCTTACCTTTAACACTGCAGGGCTTGTAGCAGGGACCAACGGTGATCGGACATTCAAACTGCATGGTGTCCTTGGAGTCAGCAAAATGTACAGCTCTGCCCAGCCATTTCTTGATAGCACCCAATGTGTATATCTGGACACAGTGAACGAATTTCGAAAGCACAATGTCACAAGTAGTTTAAATATGATAATATTGTCACTTGCACCAATTAGATATTTCAACCAATTCTTCTAATATCTGTAATTATGAATGTGCAACAGGAGGACCATAAACTTATACACAGAGCCCTTGCAATATCATCCATCCTTTCCTACAGTGATACAGAGTTAACATAGCACAGAACTTATATATATTTATACAACACCTATTTAGAATGTAGCTATCCGATTGGTCGATTGCCCATCACGTGACATTTAGTGAAAGGTTCTATTGCACGCTCTGGCTGTCTCAGCGTGCAATTTTGGTTCGATCAAAATGTTCTATTGCACGTTCGAGGTGTTGTATAAAACAAATAGTGTATGGTCTTTACTCGTGCAATGGAACGAGATTTCGCACTCGGTGAAAGATGAGGTGCACTATTCAACTCGGCTTCGCCTCGCTGAATAGAGCGCCTCTATCTTTCACCTCGTGCGAAATCTCGTACCATTGCACTCGTGACCATTCACTATTTGTATAATATATATATATTTTTTTTTGCTACATTGAATCAAACCCTATACATTTTCTGTGATGGCTTATCATTTGAATTTCCCAAGAAACAACAGACTTGGAATATGGAGGAAACTCTGACCACTGTCAATACAGGTTTCAACCTAGAAATAAGACATTTTTGCATATATACACTATGTATATTTGTTCACATCAAAACAATCAAATGTATAAGTATGGCATGTGAATAAGAGCAAATCAAAGAAGAATCACTTGTTTGTTTGAGCCATCAGCTGAGGTAACTTCAACTTCTATGATTGTCTCTCCAACTAAAAGGTTGACCTCTGATGTTGGGTCTTGACCATTGACCTTGACTACATTCTTCTTGTCAGGGGCAGATGGTGTAACTTTCAGGGTGCTTGCAGTGAATGGAAGAATACCTGGAAAAAAAACCAAACAAACACACAATTATAGCCCCCAAAAAATCTAATTGGAACTGAAATTTGCCTGAATGGATGAGCGTTTTACCTATATGCATAAATTGAAACAATTCTGTATTTAACCTGCATTCCTAGTCAATCAGATGTATTCATGAACAATGTTGGATAAGAAATGATTTTGTTTAAATACTGACAAAACCAGATGCTATACCTATGCAAATGGCAGTCAAACTGAAATCAGTCTTTGTTTTAAACATCAATTGATTAAAGCAGTGCAATTTTCATTCTCAATTATTGATTGCTCAAAATGTGTTATATAAGTGCCTAATGCCTTCTAAACAAGAACTTTAGAATCTGTCATATGAAAATGCAAAATCTGCTGTACTCACCATATCATAACAATTATCCCTGGGCTAAATACTGGTTAGTATTAAAGTAAAGATTAGGGCTAGGGTTAGGTTTAGGGTTAGAGTTTGGGTAAGGTTAGTATGAGGTTCAGGATTAGAATTAGGGTTAGGGTAAGGGTCAGGGTCAAGGGAAGGATGTGGGGTAATTGTCCAGGGGGTAGTTGTCCTTGATCCATATCATACTCACAGGTGTAGCTGAAAGTGTCTGGGCTGAAATCTGGAAGCAGGCTTCCTTCTGAAACCTTAATAGCAGTGAGGGAGGCATCCTTTGCCGACAGTCTTTTAGCATTGATGGTGTAGACCTTTGTGGTGCCATCTTCAGCAGACACCTCAATCTTGATGACCGTCACTTTGCCTTCTGGTAGGTCTATGGTTCGTCCGCCATCACCTCCCTTACAGCAGTCAAGAAATACAAGGGTAGAAAGACTGAAACAATGTTGATATATTCAAGCCATCACAAATCATTCATCAATACACAGGCAGGTTCTAACTACAAGGTTAGGCTGGCTTCAAGTTATTCATTCAATAACACTATCAATAGCTCAAGAAGAGGTGTGCAAGTTCAAGTGCAGAGTTTGTACTCTACAGATATCAAATTTGGAGGGGATTAGACTCTAGTGTTTATCACCATTCACTGCACAAATTCACTAGGGGGGTCTAGCGGCCAGTGCATCTAAAATAGCTTGAGAGCTCAATCTCTACCACCGAACAAAAGTGACAAGACAAGGACTAGTTCATACATACTTTCTCTTTGGACCAGAGACTGGGTAACGTTACCAGTATTTCAGTAATTGTTATTTAGTAGCCCGTCTAAATCATGACATGTCCAGCAGTAGTGAACTATTAACTTAAAAGTTTAACGTACATGATGAGGTATAACTAAATCTACAGTCTAACGTTACATGTAAATTTATAATAGAATTTCTTACCACAATTTGATAGCAGGCGTTGCTGTCACTGGTGAGGCAGTTCAGTGTCAGTTTGGTGACATCGCTAGCAACTGTAACATGATACTCTGTCGTATTCCTGTTGAATTTGGGGTTGAGGGACCCAGGTTTGACCGACAGTTTCTCTAAATCAGCGTCATCCATGGCTGCTTATTTGTGCTCTAAATATTGGGTACTGCCACTACTGGTAGCCTACTGTTTCTTTTAGTGTATTAAACACACGGTCATAGAGAAGGGCTCTTAGAAAATTATATTTTGACTACAGTACACTAGTCACTACATTGACACTTTCTCAATGACTCTCAATGACCATGCTGGGATGATGCGGTTTCCCATCGACATCGTCCATCCACAGTCCATGGAGGATGGATGATCCACCGACTCGAGCTGTTAGCTGCTTGCCTGCTAGCTGGTTATAATATGTGCCGTGTTCTAGACGTAGTTTTGGGATAGACTTTCTAGACCCTTCTTGTAAAAAAAAGTATCGCATGCGCTGGGTAGACAGGTCCCCCTCGACCCTCCTCGGCACACTATGCTCTTTATATCATCCGATCTCGTCCGCCCCGTGATACGTCAAGACTAGCCTTGGCTGGCCTTGCATGCAAAGAAAATTCTCCTCATCCGCGTTTCGTCGGTATCGGTCTGGCTCAGCCCGCGCCCGGGGATACTGCGGGGCTCGGGCACCACGAGTACTCGTAAGTACCCGGTGAGTTGATGAGGGAAGGCGTCCTTAGTGTCCCAGGTGTTTCCAGGGGCCACTATTATGTACGCTATACTTTATTTAGAAATAATAAATCCTCTAAATTTACACTGTAGCTCTCTTTTTTCACCAGAATTTAGTATTTAAAATTTTATTGATCATAAATATGAATAATGAAATAGATTTTTTAACCTTAAAATTTGAAATATTACAGATAAATATGCTAAATTTAAACAAAAATGTAATATGTCTATATCCAGCTAAATGAATACAACAGGCCCCCGTATCTAGCAGCCCAATCGATCGTCAGTCGGCCGCAGAGGGAGTAGTTCTATTTTTTTTTTCGTTGAGCTTTTTGCTTTCAAGCGATCCAGCGTTGTTTCGACGTATAAACACCTGAAACAAGTGGCTAGTCAAAATGTCAGTGTTTGTGAAAATATTCGATGGGACTCATTTTTGTTGTCCTCTTGAATTGTTTAGCTACAGTTCGACTGACCTTCGAGAGTTCATTTGTCATGAAAAGGTAGGTTAATAAGTTGAGTGAGGAAATAACGTGATTGCCCTCCATGAGCCGAGTCCCACATATAGATTTTCGTGTTAGTGGGGTTGTGATTTTTTGTGGCCTGTAAATATTTGGCTCTGTACGTTTAAAATTACTTTATCGAGGGAAGAAGAAGAAGGAGGAGGAGAAGAAGAAGAAGAACATGAAGAAGGAGGAGGAGAAGAAGAAAAAGAAGGAGAAGGAGAAGAGAGAAGAGGAGGAGAAATGATCATGTTCAGTCTAATTATTCTAACGTTAGTCGAGTTGTTGCTGAGATGTGACTCGGTGAGAGCTTGTTTAGATGTTTGCTGTTGCAGTGCAGTATCACTTCTGTTCCACATTTTCTACTCCAATATTAAATAGCTCTACACTGTACAGTCCTATGACTTGTTAGATGGATAAATCTGCCTCTTGTTTGATGGCTTATAAATGTTAACTGTATGGTCGGTAATGTACACGGTCGCGGCCCCTCACAACAGACAATTGACCGACAAGTAGACAGCTTCTAGATTCTATAATTCCGCGAAAAACTTCTCATTTATAGTAATGACATTTGCTGGGTCAGTTTTTTGCTTCTTTAGACAGACACCATTGATACATACGCCATGACGGTTTAAGCCGTTTTGGCTTAACGCAACTTCGATCCAGTTCCCCCTAGGACCTACATAAAAATGGTTATTATTATTTTTTCCAGCTTGGTTTTCAAACCAATCTGGAAAAAATACATACAGGATTAATCAGTCAACATTTTGACTCACCTCTTCCACTGTTTCCTCCCGTTTTCTGGTTGTTTTCTCCACTTCTTTGCAGTGCTCCCAAATTCATCGCCGCCTTCGTTTGAAAAATGACTGCACGAACGTCTACGGCAAGCCAAATGCTCCATACAATCACTATATTGCACTTGTCAATGTAATGACGCACCCCACTACCCCTGGACATGGGTGCGTCATGGTCATTTTTTGACTGACCACAGGGAGTTTTTGACTGACACCACAGTCACTTTTTTTGACGGACAACACGTTGAAAGTGACGCACACGGCGGTCACTTTTTTGACGGACATTCTCGGTACATTTGATGCGCCCCTGAAAATACTGAAACTTTTTTTGCATACGTTCTATTCAAGCAATTTCATTTTCTTTTGGTTCGTAAACACAATTTGTAAAAGTTTCGGCAAGTTTCCCTTACCCTGGCCCTGTATTGATGTAAGCACCGTACCGTCATTCACCGTACATCACGCTGCTGCTACGATATTCCGTACAGTAGTATGTATTCTGTGCATGCAATCCATACATGACAATGTGTGTGCAGATGCGCTGTGTGTGCGCGGCCACTGCTAGTCCGGTGGATGCATACTGCAGCGCAGGTATACACCACGCCACGGCATTCCCGCGAGTAACTATACACAGCCCATAGAGGTTCGAACCTCTTTGACACAGCCCAGTCACTGTACGTAGGGATTCGCACAGCGTACTAACAGTGTATGGTTGGTCGGTCTATCCCGTGAGCAGAAAATGGCATGCGGCAGGCAGCTTCTTCTGCTGCCGCTTCTTTTACTGTCAAAAATTCGCCTTTGTCACCACAGAACATTATTTAGACGCACATTGTATTGGAATATAAACGAACTTTCTTCGATAGCAACGTGTGTTGGTGTTGCATCGCAATATGCAATAGGCACTAGAAGTGTTCGACAGTAAGGTTGAAATTGTTACATCGCTGAACAGTCCCTGGTTTGAGATGAGTAGGCGTGATTTCATGGGTTTGTTGGAGGGAAAATGTGAGGAGAAAGGGTGGCTTTTAAATTATTTGCTTGCCAGATTCTGGCAAGCATTTTTCCCTCTTATTCCAAAACGCTTCCCGACTTTGATTTTCACTTGCTGCGGGAAAGCGCTCACTGTAATTTCACTCGCGGTACGTGTATCCGGTACTGGTAGCGTGCAAAAATGTGTGCAGTTTTCCATAGCCAAGTGACGTACCATGACGCACCCCTCGGTTCAGAATAATGCGTGTTATTTTCCATAGCCAAGTGACATACCATGACGCACCCCTCGGTTCAGAATAATGCGTGTTATTTTCCATAGCCAAGTGACGTACCATGACGCACCCCTCGGTCAAAAATTTGACGGACAAAGCTGGTAAAATGACGAACACCTGGGTCACAAATTTGACGGACCAAACGAGGAAATGACGCACCCATGTCCGGGGGTAGTTGGGCGAGTCATTACATTGACAAGTGCATATCGGTACACTTACATTTATTGACCAAAGTACTAGTAAGTTGTTCGAGCGCTAAATTTAACTTCGTAATATTGTGAATGAAAATGCTCATTCACAATATTACGAAGTTAAATTTAGAGCTTGAACAACTTACTAGTACTTTAGTCAATAAACGCAAGTGTACCAATATAGTGATTGTATGGAGCATTTGGCTTGCTGTAGACGTCCGTGCAGTCATTTTTCAAACGAAGGCGGTGATGAATTGGGGAGCGCTGCAAAGAAGTGGAGAAAACAACCAGAAAACAGGAGGAAACAGTGGAAGAGGTGAGTCAAAATGTTGACTGATTAATCCTGTATATATTTTTTCCAGATTGGTTTGAAAACCAAGCTGGAAAAAATAATAATAACCATTTTTATGGGGGGGGGGGGGAACTGGGTCGAAGTTGCGTTAAGCTAAAATGGCTTAAACCGTCGCAATGGCGTATGTATCAATGGTGTCTGTCTAAAGAAGCAAAAAACTGACCCAGCAAATGTCATTATTATAAATGAGAAGTTTTTCGCGGAATTAGACATACTTGTCGGTCAAAACAGACAGCTGCACAGATATCCTATGCTATTCACTTTGAAATTTGCTGTGTGATCTATCTGCGCACACGTGAGTTCAGCAGTTTGAACACAACATTTGCATCTTGTTGGCAAGCAGAGTTCAAATGCCGTTTTACCCGATAAAGCATGCAAACTGGTGTGTAAGAGGAATAGATTTTGAAATTGGTGAGCTTCACTCATTCCTCCAGTGTATAGATTCTAGAGATATGCATGCCAAGTTTTGTGATCACTTAGTCTTAATGATGGAAAAAGGGGAATTGTACCCTGTTTCCTACAGTACTTGCCCTAAGTCCACACACAGCAGAGTGAAAAAGATATCTCAGTTATAAATTACATGACAACAGTCAATGTCATATTGATTATGGTCTTGTAATCTGGGGCAGAAGTTCAAAGTGCAATATCAAGAAATTACAAAAATTGCAAAATAGATATGCTCGTTTGGTTTTAAATGCTGATTGTTCAATATCCAGTACTACTATTTTAAGACAATTAAACTGGCAAAAGATTATACAAACGAGGCAATACCAAACGTATCTTATTATGTATAAATTGATCAATGATATGGTGCCAGTGTATTTAAAAGAAATAGTTGTTTTTCGTCATGTCAATTTGCGAACTCGATATGCACTCTCTTGCCCACTAAAAATCAATACACCCCGTACGGAATATTATAAGAGATCTCTGCATTATCAAGGGTCAAACCTTTGGAGCGACTTACCTCATTTTATGCAAGTTTTGTCATCTTTTTCTATATTTAAAAAGCAGAGTAGAATCTTATCTCTCAAGTTTTAACCCTATTGTGATATTTTACGAGGAAGAACAGAGTGCAATACATATTATGTTTATTTCTATGACACCGGGAACTGAGATATCATTTGTTTTGTTGTTGTTGTTATAGTTGTTTGTTAACTCGCATTATATTCTCTCGGTTTCTTTCATTCTTATTCATGTTGTATTTTTATCATAGTATAATTTTGTAACACACCCCTTTTTTCTATCTGGTTGATATGTTTACGTTTGTTTTGATTGATTGTAACGTTGTGCATTTGAATATATGTTTTGTATCTTTTAATTGTGCAGGGCCCCTTGGTAGAGCAGTTTTTTAACTGAAAGGGCTACCCTGTTGAAATAAAACGGAAATAAATAAATAAATAAATGTCAGACATACTTGTAATGTGTTGGCAAGGCATTTGGGGGCTGCGATGTTCAGCTTACTGCACTTGTTCTTCATTCAACACTGTTGTTACAAGTGTAGTTTGACACTGCAATAGAAGTTCTCTACAATTGTGTCAGATTGATATTGCAGTGAAACATTGTGTTGTGCTTGATTTCAAGTCATTATTTTGATACCCAGTGAATATTGTACCTAATCATCTGTTTTTGTTTTTGATTTGTCCAATTTTTAGCACTTGCCATCTGAAGACATTCATGTGCTGCATAATGGCAAGCCACTGCTGGATGGTGAGAGGCTTGAGCAGGATGCCACCTATCAAGTCATCCTGGGACTGAAGGGAGGAAAAGGAGGTAAGTCACCTTTTCATTTACCATAGTGCCTGCTTAACCTTTGATTACTTTGACTCGGAATTGATTTATAAAAACTTTACATTCTTGCGTGATACCATTTTGTGTGCCTTAAACGTGACATCCACCGCTTTGAACAAAGAAAAAGTTTAGCCTTTTATGGTATCCTCCTCCTGTATCAGGCAGTCACCGATTCATGGCCACAACAACTGCTTGCTTTCATTCTTTTTAAGCCCAATTTTTTATGCATTTCATTGTGTCCTTTATTTGAAACACCTATTTTTGTGTCATTGATCAGTGAATAAGATGACAACAACGTGTATGTCTGTTGCTGAAATTAGTGATGCACAAACGTCACCTGTAAATATTATGGTTAACATACTATTTCAAAACTGTAAAGTGTGATGCCTCACTCCTTTGGACTGGAATTTGGTGATTAAATGAGCTTAGCCATCAGTTTGTTACATTTCCTTCCCTTTATATTTCAGGATTTGGTGCTATGCTTCGAATGATTGGTGCCCAGATTGAGAAGACAACGAACAGAGAAGCCTGTCGTGATTTGAGTGGAAGAAGAATGAGAGATGTCAACAATGAGAAAAAGTAGGTAGTGAATTTTAAGATTTATGCTTCTTTCTGATCACATTTACTGTGTAATCTATCAGTCTACACCATTAGCATCTGAACAAGGAATTCATGCCAGGAGGCTTGTCGTCCTTTTTTTCTCTCTTTCTCTCCTTTTCCAGACAGCCTGCATGATTATCTTGCAAAATATAGTAAGAGTGTTAGATGAAACTTGTGTGAATGTACAATATAAAGAAAGAAAGTGAATTTCAGTCACTAAGGGGAAATGACTACTGAATGACAACATTTGAACTCTGAAAGACACTAATGCAAAACCCTAATGGATGACTGTATCATTATGCCTCTGACACTCTAAATTAAGATAACTTCTGATTATCACTTCTTTATCCCAATAGTCTTCAGACATGGATCGAGAAGAAAAAGCAGCAAGAGGAAGAGCGTGAAAGGAAGAGGAGAGAAAAACTGGAGAGGATGCGATCTCGACCAAAACATTTCTTTGTTGATCCAAGCTACGACAAACAGAAAGAAGCTGTAACAGAAAGCCTGGAGGAGGCAGTCTCTAAAGGTAATGTGATCTCCATTGTTTGCTAACTGTTGCTCGCAAAAAAGGAGAGAATGATCCTCTTTTCTGATCATTTTGTACCACTCTTATCTTTCACTATGTTGGCAGTCATTTCTGTCACAGTTGTTACCCGCCCTGCTGTCTTAAGGGACAAGTTCACCTTCATTAACATAAGGATTGAGCTCATTATTATATGAGATAATATTAAGTAGAACACATCAGTGAAAGTTTGAGGAAAATTGGACAATCGATGCAACAGTTATGAATTTTTAAAACTTTTGTGTTGGAACCGCTGGATGAGGAGACTACTAAGGCTCGTGATGTCATATGAGCACAACAGTACAAAGAAAATGTAAAGAAAATTCAACATATTTTAACTTTTTCACATAATAAAAGAGCACTTGACTTGCCTCTTTCTAAAGGCAATGGGAATAATATCACCCATAACATATGTCAGTAACGAGTCAAGGGAATGTGTACTTTTTTCAAAAGATGAAATTTTGTGAAATTCTCTTTATATTTTCCTTATATTGTTGTACGCATGTGACATCATACACTACAGTAGTCTTCTCATCCAGCGGTGACTGCACAAAAACTTCAAAAATTCATAACTTTTGAACGGATTGTCCGATTTTCCTCAAACATTCAATGATGTGTTCTACTAATATTGCTACATTCTCTCAATCCTTATGTTAATGAAGTTGAACTTGTCCTTTAAAAACAAACAAACAAACAAACCATGTACCTTTTTAGTTCAAAAATTCTTATTGTCAGTTAGGCAAATTTGTATCATACATCTTCTATAGCCTCCTTTGGACACTTCTCTCACTATTCAACTTGTTAAGATCTTAATATGCCTGAAGAGTTTTATATGTGGAACAATATACTCATCGTGATAGCACCTTGTCTTTAAAATCTTTAAAGCAGGAACTGTCACCTGACTTAAAATCATCTCCCTTGTACCTCTTCCTGTGTGAGAATTGCAATAAAAAGCAAGTCTCAGTCATTCAAATTCATAAAATTTTTCCGTCGAGATGTTTTCATTTCAACTGATTGACAAATTGCCCTACATCGACGTCAATCAGTTGCAAAGTCTCAGTCATGTGTACATAATGTAATTGTCACGTGACTGGAGACACAGATCATTTGTTTGACTGTTACAGATGTACACAAGTGTGATTTCTTAATTTCAGCAAGTGTACATGGACTTGACACTCTCCTGTGTGTATGTTTTCATGAATGTTGTACACTAAGGCTCACATTAAAACAGAATCTGTTTTATGGCTCAGGTATTGAGGCAGCTGGATCCAGTGGTGCATCAGCTTCAGGAGTGAAAAGAGCTGTGCCAGAAGATTCTGATTCAGATGATGATGTTGAGGATGTTACCATCAAGAAGCAGTGCATGTGGTAAGGACTTCTCTATTTTTTATGTGTGTTCACAACATTAGTACCGAAGGAAAAAAAAAAAGTACCATTTGATTGCACTGATTACTTGACTGAATGATTACTAATATTTTTATAGTGTTTTTTTTTTTTTTTTTTTTTTTTTGCTTTTTGTATATTTGTCTTGAATTTATCTAGTGGAATAAGTGTTATACAGTTGTCTTCTCATGGAAAGTATTCAACTCTGCGTAAGTCGATCTTGACAGGACTGAGGAAAATGCATTGGCTTAGGCAATATTTGATTTCTGCGTGTACAGAGGAATAACACACATTAGGCTATGAATGCATATTGGGACTTAATACAAAGTTCATAGACTTAGCTGATTATTTTACTTACTGTAGGCACCATCAGCCTACACTGAGTCGACTGCATGTGTTGGTCATACTCTAGGCCTACTGTATCAATTTATGCTGTATTTGTTGAATGTGTTTGTACAATGTAGTTAACAAACTGGACATCTAACCCAAACAACTTCTGATGTGTTCTACCAGTAGACGAGTCCATACCCCACACAGAATTTGACACTTTGGTTATTTTGTGTGCTTCATTTATAGGCTCGGTGTTGATGGCATTGATGAAGATGGTAGTGATAATGAAGATGATGATGATGATAATGACGATGTGAGAACAGAAGGAGCAATAGAACCAAGGGAAGGAGGAGAATCAAAGAAAGAAGCCATGGAGGAATCATCATCTTCACCATTGCCTGTAACATCAGAATCCAGACCAGAGGAGCAAACAAGCAGTGAAACTTCTCCGGAGGTGTCATCTGTGGAGGAGGTCACAAAAGGGCACTGCTCAACCCCTTCTGCAAATGATGCTGCACAAAATTCATCTTCATCAGTTACCACTGAAGCAGGAACATGCAACATACCAGTAAGTAGCCTATTGGTATGTTATACTGGTCGTTACCTTTCAAAATCAGACTCGACTATTCATTCCCTGATTCAGGTATAAAATGCTCAAGTACAAGTGTAGTTCTTTGAACAAAATCATTGCTTCAGAACAAACTTAGGAAAAGTTATAACTGTATGCAATAGATTTTGTTGGAAAATGAAAGAGAGAAACATTATTTTTTAGTTTAGTCTGTTGTGTTTGTATTGGAGATGTGTATGCATTTGCGTGGTTTGCTAGATCAGCCAGGTTACTGTAAACACAGAATATTCCATGATGTGGACATTTAGCATTGTTCATGCTTGATTAACTCTTGCAAAATGATATCAATATGACATAGTTTCGAACAATTTGGAAATACACGTGTATTAATTTTTGTAAATATGTAGACTGTCATCCACAAAATCATAAGGTAGCAAAGTTTACTGAAATTGGCCCAGTATGAAACCTTAATTCAGTGAGTTATACTTTTACACTATTTTACATGATCTAATGGTTTGTGCATGTTTCATGATATCTGTGCATTATGCATTTATGAGCATTTTTGCTGTTTGTGGATTACCATGTAATTTACATTAAATGCCACATGCTAATATTCAAATCCTTAGTTCGTGTGATGGTGCGCATCAAGACCAGATTATGAAAAATTGTAGGCCCTGATGTTGTGATCAATCTCTTTTTTTCTCGCTCTCTCTAGCCGAGTTCTGGACAAGTAGACCTAGAGAGCATCTCGTCGGTGGCTGAGCTGGAAGAGCTTGGGTTGGATTGCCTGAAAAACATGCTGATGGAGAAAGGAATGAAGTGTGGTGGAACGCTGCAGGAACGGGCCCAGAGGCTCTTCTCTGTCCAAGGACTTGATCCCTCCCAGATTGATCCATCATTGCTTGCCAAGCCAGGAAAGAAAGGGAAGAAGGGGAAGAAGTAGAACCTCAGGATCATGGAGTTATCGTGTAAACCTAAAGAAGCTGTAATGCCTGTCAGAGTATGTTTACAATATATTTTGAAATATTTTCATGAGCTACTTTGTAATATGTAGATGAAGCGGGATGCAGTTTTTAGCTCACCTGAGCCAAAGGCTCAAGTGAGCTATTGCGATTGCCCTTCGTCCGACGTCCGTTGTGCGTCGTGCGTCGTGCGTAAACTTTTTACATTTTCATCTTCTTCTTGAAAACCCCAAGACCGATTTTCATCAAACTTGGCAGGTAGCATCCCTAGGGGGTTAGGAACTCAATTTGTTAAAATGGGCACCATGCCCCGCCCCCAGGGGGCCCCCAGGGGGGCCCAAACCCCCCAAAATTAAGGAATCTGTAAAAATCTTCTTCTCTAGAACCACAAGTGATAGAGCTAAGTTAATACTATGAGTTAGTACATTGATGACTGTAGTTTCAAGTTTGTTCATGGCAGAATCAGGGGTGCCCCCCTTGGGACCCAGGGGAGGGGTCCTAATGGGGCCTAAATTGTACATTTTCATCTTCTTCATGAGAACCCCTTGACCCATTTTCACCAAACTTGGCAGGTAGCATCCCTAGGGGGTTAGGATCTCAATTTGTTAAAATTGGCACCATGCCCCACCCAGGGGGCCCTCAGATCCAGGGGTGCCCCTCTTGGGGGCGGGGGGGGGGGGGGGGGGGGGGGAAGGTCCAAATGGGGGCCTGAATTGTACGTTTTCATCTTCTTCCTGAAAACCTCATGATGGATTTTCGTCAAACTTGGCAGGTAGCATCCCTAGGGGGTCAGGATCTCAATTTATCAAAATGGGCACCATGCCACACCTAGAGGGCCCCAGGGGGCCCCAATCCTCCCAAATTAAGGAATCTTAAAAAATTTGGGCCCTTATTGTACATTTGCATCTTCTACTTGAGAATGCCTGGTCAAATTTTAGTAGAGCTGTGAATAATTTAGATTAGTGATTGCGTGAAAGGTGAACTTGCAATACTCAGGTGAGCGCTAGACCCGCGGGTCTCTTGTTTATGATTACAAATAGATTGCTACATTCCGTGGAAATTTGACAATTGCACATTTTGCAGCTTACAACTCATCCATGATTGCAGAGATGTCACTTTTGGCTCACTTCTTTGAAATTTTACCCCATATGAATTTGGATACCAGGTAATTGAGAATAACTGTCAAATTTTAAAGGAAAAAATGCCCAACATAGATATCAGGGCATATGTAAACATGTTTAGCTGGTAGTTTACAAAGACAGTTATAATGTTCGTTTGTAGGTAAATTCAGCGAGACAACCCTTTGTTTCTTTAACACTTTGGTCAAAATCTCACAAAGTATCTGAACAATTTTAACATCGGTAAATTATTTCATTTAGCATCATATAGGAAGGACTCCATTGCTGCTTTGATAAGGTTTGCCATCTCTGTGTTATTACATGATCTTGGGGGGGGGGAGGGGGTAGTTCTGTCACACTTATGCAAGAACGATTAGAGCAGTCTACTCAAAAAAGTAGATGACAGGAAATGGTAATGTAAAACAGACTATTTGGGCGACTCCAAGCTGCATGTGAAAGTGTCCCATACTACAAAGTGTTTATTTTGAATCTTGTGTATGTTTGATTGTGGACAATTTTAGTTATGCAGTTACAATTTTTTAAGCCAAACACATTATTTTTTATCTTTGCCTTTATGTGCAAAACAAAGCATTCTTGTGCAAACATGAGCCAGTAAAAAGTAAGTCACAAATTCACATTTGCCACATGAATTTGAGTTTTTAATCTATATTTCACCAGAAGGATCCCTGTAACATTTAATAAGATAAAAGGAAGTTAAATGTTTTCATTTCTAAATCACAGTAATCTTCCAGTGGCTGATATAAACTGAGAAATTGTCACCTGATAGTGCAGTACCAAAGCTTTATTTCAACAAAGCATATTTGTAGACACTGTAAATGTCATTGTAAGGAGGCTACATCCATGAGCATGCAAGTGTGCAAGTGCCGTTTCTTATTTTTACATAGTACATTATTTATTGCCAGTTTCTTTTCTTAGTGTTCTTCTGTGTCGGATCTTTGTAGAAGTAGAAATAGTAAACCTTTAATTTGTCCAATGCTCCGTAACAAATGACGTGGAAACTCCAGGGTACACAGTAGTTAAATGACCGACTCAAGAGTTTGCCTATTACCAGATGTTTATTTTTCCTACCAAGCAAAGTACAATTGGCCAGTCTGAGTCATTAGAAACTTAAATTTCTCTGTTCAGCAGACATGCAAATATGACACAGAAATGCTCTTGATGAATTATACAGTCAAGAATAAAGGGCAATTAACCACAATCTATTCAGTCACTGAAGGGAGCTGAAGTTGCTATACTTCAGCGAAAGTGAATAAGATCGGGGAAGAAGGAATCATCATCCTCCAAAGAAAATTTCTGTCTAAGAAAAGAGAGAAGAAAACATTAGCTGTAGAAATTTGTGGTTTGTAACACCTTCACCATGTGTGCATGAGGTGTATTGTTGAAATGTTGCTTTGGATATCTCAAGTTATATGTGAGCTTGGTGTTTTATGCAATGATGTTTTACCATGATGTGTATAGACAGACATATTAAAAGACCTCTCCCAGATATTTGTTGCGAATGAGGGAAATGTATGACTCTGGTAATACATGCATCAGACTACATGTCCTTACATCATTTCTCACAAACCAGAAACAATTACACACACTTTCAGAGCATGATATACCAGACACAGAAGTAAGATACAGAAATGTAGGAATATGGCATTTCAGGCTCATTAGACGGCAAGTTGAAGTTGTGTGGAAAAATCCAGCTACTCTGAGGATGGGGATGGGGAATGCAACATAATACATATACAGTAAACCTCGCATGAGTCGAAGCTCTCGGGACTGACAAAAATGCGTCGACTTAAGTGAACTTCGACTCTCGCGAGAGTCAATTTTTTTTTCGACTCACAGTTATGTACATGTATTATAGTACATTTGCATGCATGTGTGTGTGTGCGTGCGTGTGTGTGTTTGCATTCAAATTTGTCTGTTCTTGAAGATAATGTTCTTATTTTGTTCTTAATTGAACATGGAATTTGTATCAATACTAGTAGTTAAACGTAGTTTTGAGAATGTCTGCGCTAATGTGGCAATGTGCATGTGTTATGTCTATGGTGCAATATAGGTAGCCATCTCTGTCAACCCACCCTTGAGACAAACACTCTCCCAGGCCCATCCCACCTCCATTGAACAAAACTATACAGCCAGCCGGGCAGCCGGGCACGCACAAACAAGCTCCGCCCACTTGGCCTGTCACTAAAATATTAAAGCAGCGATTGGTTGACCAAGGAGTTCTGGCTTGACATGGATAAAGTATGGATGTGCTTTGTGTATGGATAAATGGATCGATGTGCTGTGTGTATACTATACATGTGCATGTATTCGACATGCGTGCGGCGGAGCGGTACGGTGAGTGTGCATGCTTACCTGCAGCAGGTCAGGGACGGGGTTCTGCGACATGCCGATTTTTTTGTTCTCTGAATGTCATGAGAATGCCAGACAAATCTTCTTCGGTTCAAGTGATGTATACTACGTGTATTTTGTACAAAAGGGACTGAATGTTTTACTTCGACACAGCCGAAATTCGACTCTCGTACTTCGGCTTATCCAAATATTTCTTAGGGAAAATACATAGGGGAAAATCGGGACTTTTTATTTTGCTTCGAGTTAAGTGATTTTCGACTCACTCGACGTCGACTTATCCGAGGTTTACTGTATATATGAACATTCCAGAATCTATACAATATGTATTATTATTGCTCAACAATGGAAAGAAAATGATCAAGAATCACAAGTTTCCAAACTACCAGCTGCAAACTTTTAGTAGTGCTCAGTACATTTCTTCTCAATGGGAAAGAATCTAGTCATGACACCACCGCAGTGAATATAATGCAACATAGTTGTATGTTTGATAAGTTTCTGGAAGCATGGTATTTATTGCTTTGTGCAACAGCAGCAGCATGTACCATATGTTGTATTTATTATTCACATAGTGTCACTCTCACAGATACAAGGTACAGTATGAGAATAACATCAATTTGTACAGTGTCTTTGGTCATGTACAACAGTATATACATCATATGTACACCTGTACCTCCTCCATCAAATTTTCCAGTCATACAAGTTACAGGATTCGTTCAGAGGAAATCAATTATGTGTACCACATTCAAAGGAATAAAACTAAACATGGTCAAGTGAAAGAAAATAGACTTACTTCATTCAATGTCCTATTGCTACATGCAGAATGCCGCGCATTCATTACTTTGTACAAACTATCAGCTAGTTTATTTTGTATTCCTCTAGAAATGGCATCTTTTTTTTAATCATTTTTTTTCATTGAAAGAAAAAAAAACCCAACACAAATATTGCAAATAAGAATACATCACTGATGAAAAATACAAATGCAAATTCTATAATGAACTTTCTTTCCTTATATAAATGTTCTCATATATAAAGATTTCTTTCTGTATTCATTTCCAATGATGCATGAATTGTACCAAATCACACTTTTGATAACCTTTGGGATTGAGTTACAATAACTTGTGTCTCATATCATATGTAATCAACATATACCCGTAGATACTGAAGCAAAGACTTGAAAGCAATGAATTTCACTTGCCATAATACAATGTACTTGCTGAGAATGTAAAAGAAGTCCCTCAAAGATTTGAGTTTGTTTTCATAACTGAACACCATAAGGCATACCTGTGATTGCACAAATCTTATCAATATGGCAACATAAGTTCATTTTATATACAAATATTCCTCTGGAATGTCAAATGTGCTGATGGTTGCTCTTCCAGTCAACTGAATGAGCAAATTAACACAAATTGCATATTGTAGTGGAGTATTGATATGGAGTGCAAACATTTTCCTCATATCACATATTCAAAATCTCATATTTTGTATGCAGTGAATGAAAATATATCTGACAGACCCTGCCACTACATGAATATTTAATAAAACTTATTATTATTATCAAATATAACAACTTAAAGAAATTACAGTATATCATATGTACTATGCGTAAGATAATCTCTACATGTCATATGAACAGTATTTACATAAATAACTCCTGAACCCACTTTTACTCATTTTGTTCAGAGACAGTGAGACACAGTCTCAGGGTTGCCGTTTGGAGAATTATAGAGACCTAACACTTAGTTTTAGACAAGTAGGCTACAGATTGCAAGGAGTGAACTCATAGGTCAACAGAAGACCAAGTCAAACACAGTGTACCCTGTGATCACATTGTTCAATGGTGCTCATAACGTATAGTGACATCATGCGACAGACAAACAGAATCACTATAATATATCTCAGCCTAGGTTACTTTCATTTTTATGAAATCGCTTGTGAGGGTATTTGTGTGAGAGCATGAGGTGGGGTGGGGTAGGTTTGTTTGTTTGTTTTTAATTGCAAAGTGTACCACAAAAGGTAAATGAATAGTCTAGTAGGCCCTTATGCATGTTACATGAAATAAGATCATTCATGTCCTTAGGCTCCAACACACCTTGTCCACATTGTGATGCATTTACATCTAGAGGGATCTCAGTTGACAGTGAGCAGAGTGCAAAAGAAACTGATGAGTTTGCTCATTACTTGGGTTAGAGATTTGAAGAGTACCGCTGGGCAAGGACTTTTTGTTTGCTACATGCGGGATATTCGACTCATAAACATACATTACATTGTATCACCATTCTTATCTCAAAACTTCCTACCGACTCCACAGAAAGAAGACATTAATGTAAACTTTGCTGGGTCGATACTCTGTACAATAGATCATTTGATGCAATGGATGTGATACATAAAAGAGATATACACGCGTATTCCTGGATGGCCCTTGCATGCACCCAGTTGCAATGTTTGATAACATTGCTAGTCTATACCTACTGTATACAGTGGACCCAATGATTTGGAAGCAGTATAAGCACTGAATGCATGTGTATCATAACTGCATAGACAAACAGTGGTCATTCATGGACGTTATATACTTAATAAAACCGTAAATGCCATGAATTATTTCTTTGGTTCTTCTTTTCGGAGAAATCATAGCCACGCTATAGATATTATACTGGCACATGCTGACAAAGCAAATATATATATAATTAAGTCTTCATTAGCAAGGTGGTTCCCTTTACACTGTGTTAGCAGGAATCTAGCTTGGACAGCCAACAGAGGACGAAGGAGGCACAAAGACTGTCTCAGGAATAGTCTCCAGCACATCTATAGAATGTATAAACATAGAACAGAAAGACAATGTAGATGTCTGTTGTGAGCATAACACATAAAGATATAGAAAACTCATCACAAATAATCATTATCTTAATTCATAAGGGCAAAGACAGAAGTGAATTGCAAGGAACTGATTACTAAAAATTTGAACTGAATCAGACAAACTGTTTTAAGGTTAATTTGACTGGATTGAAATGCTAGCTATCAAGTAATCCATCAAGTTGGCAGTTAGAAAGAGACAATGACAGCAAAGTTTGTAGTGACTGTCATTTATCTTCCACAATCCACCAAAACATATTTCTTGGATTTCATATTATATGCATAGATGGTCACTTGACCAAAGCAGCCATGTTGAGATGGCAGTAGGGAGCTGTATTGATTGACTGACATTTAAACATCCTAGCCCATCTTATCTATGCTCATATTTTCTGTGATTATCTGATTTATTTTTGTTTTGTTTTGTTTTGTGATTATGTGTTGCATTGCTTTCACACACATACACAAAACTGCCCCATGTAAGAAGAAGATAACTCTCTCTGTTGTTTTAATCCATTTACTGAAAATCAGTTGATTCTCATGAAATGAGGCTGGCACATAAAGTCATTCAGATCACAGAGTATAATTGTATGTAACAAATCTTTGCCTTGTGGGTAGCTCTCCAGCATGGCAGTATCCAAAGGTTCACCTGTCTTGGCAGCTGCCACTGCTATTGGCTGACTGTGTCTGGCAGTAGACTGCTTGTATCCACTGAATGGCAGCATGGTAATGACACACTCTGGGATGGGATTTCTTGGCAGGACTTGTTTGTACTGCAGACGCTTCCTGCTGTGTTCGTGTGTGCTCACCTTGGCATCCTGGTTCTAACATACAAGGAAGTGAACAAGGACATCGTTGACAGCAGGATTTGTATGAGGCCACACACTCACTACATCAAAACAAAGGACATTTTCCTTATATCGTTCTACGTCTGTGACATCACAAATTGTAGTAGTCTTTTCATCCCGTGATAGAGGCACTGAAACTTCAAAAATTCATAACTTTTAAACAAATTGTTCGATTTTCCTCAAACTGTCACTGATGTGTTCTACTAATATTGCTGCATTCTCTCAATCCACATGTATATTAAGGTCATCTTGTCCTTTAATGGCCAAAATTTACTTCATTTCCCACATGGATTGGGAAGATGCACAAGCAAATCAAGCAGTCAGCAGTGTCTTCTGTTGCCCTTAGAAATGATGAGATCTATTCTCTGAACAAGCTTACATATACCCTGGCCCCTTTCTGTTGGGTTAAATACCAGTATCAGTGATGTGGCATCTGTGGCATATGTATGTATGTATGTCCCAATTTATCAGACGAACTTTGACTGAATTCCCTTAACAGCTGTCACGATTTCTGAATACCCATATGACTTGGGATAGGAAAGGGAAGGGAAGGAATAGATGATGCTATCTCAAACATGTGACGTGTCTTTACTTACAATGATTCTTGATTTCTTTTGACGTCGTTTGGATGGTGTCTCTGCGTCAGGGCTGCTCCTCTTGACCTGTGAGGTAGGGGTCATCTCACCTCGCTTGAGGCCAGAGTTATCACCCTTACCTGGGCTTTGTTCTGTCAGTGTGCCAATGTGTGTGGATGCTTCAAGACATAGGGGCTAGAAGGAAAGCACAGTGTTCCTGAAAATCACCATGTCATTTACTCACTGGCATATACATGTATGTCAACATATACATGCAATTACAATGTACATGCCAGTTATGTTACATTATGGTCATGACTGGTCTGAACATGTGACCGATATCAGGAAAAGCAATACTTAATATACAGTCAAACCTGTCTATAGCGGCCACCCAAGGGAAACGGAAAAAGTGGCCGTTATAAACAGGTGACCGCTATAGACGGGTAATCCAGCTTTGTGTGCATTGCTTACATGTAAATGTATCATCGTTGTATCCTTACATGAACATGTATGTGTGTACGTATTCACACACTGTGTGTTTCATGCATTTAACCATACCGGTGTATATGAAATTGTTGCACTGTAGTATGTGCATTGTCGTGAAGAAAGCTTAACTCTAGTGTATTATTATGACTTAATGAGGGATGAATGCAGCGTTGGCGATCACTGAACGTTGTCCGCACGGCTACAAAGCAGAAAAACACGCTGAATTATCGGCTCGGCTACGGCTCCATTGGGTTTTTGGCCGCTACAGACAGGTTAAAATCTACCGCGAGAAACAAAATTTGTGGCCGCTGGCCGCGTTAGACAGGTGGCCGCTATACACAGGGTCTTTAACAGGGCTTTTCTCTTGGGGGGATTTTTCAGTGGCCGTTATAGGCAGGTGGCCGCTAAGGCAGGTTTGACTGTACTTAGGTTGTGTAATGACACTCTTAGAAAGTTGAGTTTCTCAAACAATTCTGTAATACCACATGTCCAACCAACAGGAACATTACTTTAATTCAAGATGTTGCTGTCTTCCACAAAGCATTTGAAGTTAATGGTCAGCTGTACATATGATAAAGAAGTCATTTGACAAAGTAAAAATCTACAATACCTTAAATCCAAAAGTCTTTGTGCACACCTTGGAGAAAGCAAAGGGTAATGCTCAGTGAAGATGCATAGCATGTAGAGTACTACTAGCTCTAAAAACCTGGTAAAGTAATGCTTCCTATGTATCATGGGTATGCAACACTTTTCAGCTGTACTGACTCAGTGATATTTAAAGTCATGCAACACATTCACTCCAGGAAAATGATCAACATGAACAGTTTAGCAATGATGCAATGAAAACAGGAGGAAATATAACCTACCTCAAAATCCAACAACTGTTCAGTTGTTTCACCAATATCAATACCACTTCCCTGAACTGGCACTTGTACTTTGGTACTGTTTTCCTTGTTCTCAAAGCTTGGAGGAATGACAAGATCGCTGTCGGATGGCAAGGACACAGCTGAGATGTCAAACTGGATCAAAACAGTGAATTACAAATATTAGTTAGAATAATATTTCATACTTCTTTAAGACTGTAAAACTGTCTGCATCCAATGAACCTATCAACTGGATATGATGTTGCATTAGAATACCTCACTTGCCAAAAACAGAATTATGCACATCATCTATAGGTCATACAGTAGTTACACTGTACTGTAGAATCTTTGGTTGTAGGCTTGTAATAACAATGTTCAATTGATTATTACAGTTATAGCTCTATTCCCTGGTGACTATTGCTGCACTGCATTTTATGGCACAAAATATTCTCACAGCCGAAATTTTTTGTATTTTAGCTTACAAAACATGGAATTTTTGTCATTTTGTGCTTGTTAAATCTTACAATTCTAATCAAGATACAGTGACGACCTTAAAGATAACGATTTATACCAACAAACTGAGTACTTGAAAAAATACTCTAAATTAGTACGAGCGAGTGAGCCGAAATTTGTATATTTCCGCGTCATCATTACGTTTTGTTCTTATCTTTTTTTATTTTTTATTGCCCCCCCCCCCCCCGTATGTTCGAAACTGTTGGCGTCCTCTTTTGATCCAATTGGCGATCGCTTCAGAACGAATGAAATTGCAGTCACTGCTCCGTGTAACATTTTTCCTGCTAAACATAAAATGACATGTGTGAACACAATAGACATTGTCATTTTGTCCGCGTCATCATCACGTTTTGTTTTTACTTTCTTTTTTTATATAAATTTTGGCGAGCGAGCCGAAAATGTTTGTATTTCAGCTTACAGAACATGGAATTCTTGTGTAAACACAATAAACATTGTCATTTTGTCCGCGTCATCATCATGTTTTGTTTTTATCTTGTTTGATTTGGTTTTCTGCCCTCCCCCCACCATTCTCCCTCCCTTCCCCCCCCCCCCCCCCTTCCGGGCGAGTTTTCTTCTTCTTCTTCGTTTTTTTTCTTCTTTTTTTTCTTCTCCCTCTTTTTTTTTCTTCGTTTTTTTGCGCCCCCAAGGAGTGGCGCCCGGGGCACGTGCCCCCCTTGCCCCCCCCCCCCTAGATACGCCACTGCTTTCACCAAAACCCTTGCTAATTGCCAGTGAGAGAAATACAGGAAAACTTTATCAGAGAGGCTCGAAATGTTAAATTAACACTTCAGTACATAACACTAATTAACTGACTATGAATGGACTCTGCTTCATGGTTGATATTGACAGCAACTCACAGAAAGGTCCATAATATGGCAGCCACGCATTCTTCTAGAATGTCTTGAAGGCTTTTGAGGTGTGCTAGTTGCTCTTGAAGTTTTCTCGTCCTGTCCAAGATGCTTGTCTTCTCGTTGGCTCTGAATAGATTTAAAGGAAACCAAACCTCAAATATAAAAGTGGATTGAGTAAAAGCAGCAATATTAGTAGAGCTCATCAGTGAAAGTTCTAAGAAAACCGGACAATCAATTCAAAAGTTATGAACTTGTAAAGTTTTGGTGCTGTCATTGCAGGATAAGGAGACTACTGATGTCATTCTGGACAATAAGTATAAAGAAAATATGAAGAAAATTCAACATATTTTCACTTTTCTAGCATACTGGAAAATCACTTTAATTACCTCTTTTAGAGAGCAGGGGGAATAATACTACCCTTAACACATGTAACCATTCAATGGAATGTGTAGTTTATATGAAAAATTGATTTTCATTGATTCCTCATGGAATTTACACCTCTGACATCTACTGAACTTTTGCTATAATCCTTACCTTTCTGAGAATACTTGCTGAAGGTGAGAGATGAGGTAAATAGTTGTGAGATGGGATGTCTGTAGCAGGGTTTGTTGGATCAATCACATCTGGTTTTGGTCCCAGTAAGAAGGATACTTGTTTCTTGGCATTCTTGTCACAGCAACACAAACACAAACAGAAATTGCACTTTTACTAAATGCCAAAATCCATGACCAAGACCAAGACCATGTATGTTACTTCATGTCAAAGGAAAATCTCACACAGATAGCCACAGCCTTTTCAGTTATTAATTTTGTTATCTGTTCATGTTACCTAAAAGGGTAATCCTAGTCAGAGACATAGGCCAACAGACCTGCTGTTCAAGGCAGCTCTGCTGTAGATAAATAGTTACAAACACAGTGCAAACTAGGTTTCATTACTTGAAGTAGATATGACAACAAAATGTTGATTGACTTTCTGCAGTCAGTAATCAAAGTTTAAATGTAGGGGACATTGAATGGATTTCATGCATTAATATATTTTGTTTTCAGGACAGTGGCGGATCCAGCAAGGGGCAAACTGGGCACGCGCCCTCTCTTTATTTTTTTTTGTTCAAACAGAAGAAATAAAAAGAAAAAAATGGGGGGGGGGGGTGTGTGCCCCTCCTTAAATTTTTGTAAAGACGCCTCTCCTTAACGGAATTCCTGGATCTGCCCCTGCAGGACATTGTGAAAGAAATTACCGGTAGTATAGCCATACCTTTACAGATAAATTTTTCACACCAGACTGTTGCAACTGTGATTTCCTTGAATTCCTTGGTTGCATCGATGCCTTTTGACCAATTATGCTCAGTGTTTGCTCTGACCCAGAAAGGAAACAGAGTAAAATAAAACACAAAACATGACCGAACATTGGAAATAACACTTTTTTTTTTTCTGCCCACATATAATGCATATGTGCAGTTTGTATTTATACTATCAAATTAAATCACTCTGCTAACAATAGCAAATACAATAATAGTGGCTACGGGAAACAGATAATAATCATGACAAATAATAAAAATCAACTTTTTTTCTACCAAGAATATGATTTCTGCAAAGAAGTTTCATAGGGAATAATTTTTCGATTCATATTTGATTAGCAATTTCAGCTGATGAACACTATTTCAAATGGTATCTTGTATACTTCTATGGAATAAAACTGCTACACAAAAGTTAGTTTGTGTACATGTAGCCTTGAAGTAAAAATGCATAGCAAACTGCGATGCAATACCAGGAAAATTATTCCCCATTTCAGTATGCATGTTGTCTGCAGAAATAAGATAGATAATGGATAAATAGATTGGCAAACATTTACAGCCATAGTATGAGAAATCATATCTGGTGTTGTAGATGTCCATGTAATTGTTGTTGCCATAGAGACAACTGAACTGCATTTTAAAACCAATTGTCTTCATTTGGGGTATTCTTAGTTTAAAGGAAATTTCCGTACCTGGTGCCTTGGAAGCTTTGCTCTCTAAACATGTGTCACTGTCACTGCTACAAAGGCTATAAACAGACCGTGTGGGGATAGTCTGTTCTTTGGACTTGTTCACGGGCTGCTTGCCTTTCCTTGGCTTTTTCACTAGAAGCAATATAAAAGAATGTCAGTTGTTAGGCATGACTTAGGCCCAAGTGTTCATTGAATATGCTCTCTTCTTGCACATGAAAATCAAGCAAATAAAAGTATGCATTGCACTGCTAGAATTATTATTCCTTATATATGCAATAATTGTGGATATTTACACTGCTCTACACTAATGTTAAGAAAGCAAGAAAACAAAAAGCCCGTTTTGCTCTGTCTTGAACATTTACCTATTTGTCATCAGTTGCTTTCAGTGAATTCCTTGAAAGAGAATTATGGTAACATGAGACATGGCACATGTGCTGGTATCTTCAAAAGATGCTTATATAACTCAACAAAACTTAAATGTTTAAGCAATTACCTGATACAAGTCTGGATGAATTTCCAGGTTTTCTCTGGTCATCACTGCACGGCAAGTCATCCAGAAGCATTGAAGAGGAAGATCCACTGACTTGAATTTCAGCACCATTGCCTGATGATACAAGTTGAAGTTCATCAAAGTTCTGACGACTGATTCACATGCTAAGTTAGAATCAGTTACTTAATACTACAACATCAAAGCCCCTGAAACATAGCCTGTGTGTCTATATCAAAGGGAATATAAGCACTACTAAGTTTATGAACATTGCACATGGGACATCATCTAACATATACCGCCATCAGTTTCAAATCTGCAACTTTCCTGCTACAGCATAAAAGCTCAGTTGTTTGAACTCAAATCATTCGTCAAGGTCGGTTGGCACATTGTCAGATTGTATTCTTGATAGAAGACAAAAATCACATAAAAAGGCTTGTCATCATCTATTTACCTGGTATTTCTGAGATTTCATACTGGTCTAAGTCAAGGGCAGATAACTTTCCCTCCAAGAGAGTTGAGTGTGGAGGTTTCCGTGATGTTCTTTTCCCTTTGAAAAGTAAAAAAAGAAAAGAATACATTAAGAAGCAGAAGACGAGATAAAAAGAGAAACTAATGTCGGTGAGGCAGAAAACAAATAGACAAGTGCTTCTACCAGTCATATTCTTGTGATTGAATATGTCATGGTGTGGGTCTGATCTACTCACAGATTCCTGTGTTTACTCTCCCCATATGACCTATAACACTACTGATGACACAATCTGCCATCAAGCATGTGCTTCATCCCAACCTTGCATGTCAGCCTTAGTTTGCTTATCACCTACCTTATCTGTGTACAAAGACTGATTAAAAATTATGGCATATTTTTCTACTGTAGTTTCTGCAAAGCTGACCTTGACTTTGACCTTGATTTATCCACTTCAAAGTTCAGGAGATCTACACAACTTCACAAATCCATCCTGAGACTAAAATGAATTTTAACTGCATTGCGTGAATTTGGAATGAAAAGTTGGGTTAATTCATGCTTCTGAACATATACTGTAGTTTTTTATGTGCCAGTTTTGCAATTTTGTAAGAGATGCTATCTTCTTCTGATATGAAAATGTTATGGCGTGACATAGATTCTGACATTTCATGTTACAAACATCTGAGATAAGAGCCTGCCTTCTGTCATTCCATTCCTCTACTTTTCTTAGTAGGACACTCTTCTGCATTTGCTGTGCATGTTACAAGATGGCAGTCAGAGGGTGCTGAGCTCATGAAATGCTGATAGTATCAGTGCCTTTCTGTTTCTTGACTTCTGAAATTGGGTACATGTCTTGATAACACAACAAATATAACTTGAAAAAATTAACTACTTTCTAGTTACACAGATACCAGGAATCTGTTTGGACAGTAATATGCTGTAATGTCTTCACACTGAATGTCATATATACTGAATCACAGACAACAATCTGTAAATCAATCAGCTTATTATGACACATTTAGACAAAGTGAGAGCTACATTGCTGTTTTGCAATGCTCTTATTAATAGATTTGCTCTCACTTATAAGTTATCACACACAGTGTGTGATAACTCCCTGCTCTCACTTTGAATGTGTTCCTAGCTAGTGTACTGGCATGGATCATCCTCCAATATGAAAAATCTCCAAGCCATTCCGCAGCCAGGCTTAACAATGAAGATGTTCACCTTTTTCTCCCTTGGGTTTTTGAGCAGCTTTTACATTTGAGACCTGCGACAACTTCAAAATCCTGTTTGAAGAGGTTCTGGAATTCCCCTTTTCAACTAGATGAATGAAAGAAAGAAAGAATAATTACACTTAAATATATTTCATCACAGTGGTTAAGTCTGACATTTAATTGACAAATACCTTCACAAACAAAGTTTATGTGAGAATGGTAGTCTACCTGAATAGTCAATTGTGCCAGGTAAAAAGGTATGAAACATAAACTTTACATCAACAACATTTGATGAAAGTAACAGAACTTGTTCATATGAATCAAACCTGTGAATGGATACAAATTAAAGAAAAAAGAGAGCTTTCAAGCAAAAACCATGTGCAAATTCAAATCATCAAACTTTACGTGTACAGTAGTATGAAGAGATTTTTACCAGGAAGGTCTCTTGGAACCTCTATATCCGAATAGTCATCACAGGAGTCATTGCAAGTTTCTGTCTGTGTAATCACTGGATCATCACTGCAAAGAGTTGAGCCCTCTTCAGAGTAGTCTGAAAGACAATATCATCAAAAGCTGAATCCATAAATAAACATGGCAAAAACGGGGGATCATATTTAAGCTTCACAGGGCACTTCTGTGCCACTTAATTCTTTCATCTTTACTCAGTATAGATATCTGCTAAGAAAAACAATTATTGAGTGCAACTATGATTGGACATTGATATATTTCTCGACCTATTCACAGTTCTTATATGATCAAAGTAGACAGCAATATGGGTCTACAAGAGACAGGATTGTTTTGAACAGTGTTTTGTAGACATTATCTTATGTAACAGGAGTTGCAGTTTTTACCTGACATAAGGATGACAGAATCATCTTCCATTTCTGAAGATTGCAATGAAGCGACAATGGGTGAGAACTTGGCTTTCTCTGTCCCTTGGCTTTTCAATGGAAATTGAAATGGAGCCTATAAAAAAAAAAAGAAGCAAAACAGGGTTTCATTATTTCACTCACATTTCAACAAACACTGCAATGATTGCCAAGTAAATAGACAACATGTCTTCACTTTCAGAAGAGCAAAATGAGAACTTAAAACTATCTTGAAAAAAAAAAAAAAGAGGAGAGATGGAACTGGATTCAAAGAAACTGATTTGTCTAAAGCATTATTAGAACAGAGCCGACCGTGCAAGGAAACTGGTTGATATTAGCTGAATTTCTCTGCAGTATCTTGCAAATGAAGGTATACTGTATATTATGCCAAATCTTGTACACATTCAATTCATATACTTCAGAGCACTCACCCAGCTTGGTGCTTTATTCTTCAGGGATTTAGGTCTGGCTACTGCAGGCTTCCTTCTGACTCTGTTGGACCTATTCAAATAAACCATATCAAATATGTGAGCACATAAGGCAGCAGACGTGACACCTTCATCATGGGCACAATTTCGTAGTCGGGTATACAGTGCTTTCCAAATAATCAAATCTGTATAGAACTGTTCAAATAAAGTCTAATATCACTTGAAATACTTGGTTTTACAAGAGTAGACTTCCATACGACTTTGAATACCAGATGACTCAAAATATTTTGGCCATACCTGGAGAATGGTTTTGTAGATGGAACGCCTACATCAGCCCCAGCTGAGCTGTCAGCTTCTGTGATTGTGTCAAGAGCTGGTTTGACAAAACAAAGCATAAAAAGCAGAATAATTGAGTGAAGAAACGCTTGGTACAAAAATAGCTGTTGTTTGTGAAGTAATGCACTGCTTGACCAACCTGCTCATTTGTTGTTCTCTATCCCCTCCCCCCCCCCCCCCCCCACTCTCTCTCTCTCTCTTTGTAAATGAAAATCAGTACCATGGGAAAAACAAGCAAGGCTCAGAAATACATTTTTCTACAACATATCTCTACATGCATCACATACATCGTATGGTATAGATAAGATAAACTCAAGAGATGCCTAAGAGATATTACACATAAATGTTAAATGATATACAATGTACTGTATATCAAGAATGCTGAAATTTTCCCTGTGGTTTTATTCTCACAAATAGGCTCTCAATTGCAAGAATAACTTGTGAAAATATTAACAAAAATATAAAGAAAAATCTGCCTCGCAAATGAGTAACACTGGCCATGGCAAGTCTAACCTGGACTATGGCAAGTCAAGCCTGGCGTTGGCACATACACATATGTGCATGTTGAAGCTGAATGCCACTTGCTGGGCCCCTGCTCAAATCCTTAGAATACTGTTTTCCAGGAGATACATATCATGCAATGTGTTAAAAAAACTGTTCGAGAAGTCACACTTTCTTCTGAACGTTTGTGTTATTCATTTATTTAGTTTTTTGTTGTTGCAATTATCAAGAGGCAAGAAAACTAACAACTTAAGAGAATGCATGATTAACTGCAAGTTTCAAATATAGATGTACGCAAAGATATCAGCGCGTACAGTAGATGATTGAACACATACCATTTGCCTGCCTGGTGTCAATTTGGTGCAGCTCATCAAATATATCATTCTCCCTCATCCTAAACGTAGGTCTTGATTTCGAGTATGTATTGATGACTCGGGGCATTTTTAGTTTGGTTTCCTTCCTTGGAACATCCCTGAGGGAAAGAAAAAAAGAATCTTGAGGAAACTGACACAATCAAAGCTGACCCAGGTCTTGACAGCAACTGAACTGCAACATCAGTACCAGTATTGGTTTCTTAAATATCTGCAGGAAGTTTTCATTACAGCACTGCATGATCCATCCTATGTGAAAAATTCGCATCAGAAACATGACACATTTTAAAGCATAGAATCTTTTGCCATCCAGATGGTTCTACAATACATACTTGCATTCGTACAAACAGACTGACAACTACCTGATGGATAAGCATACTTAAAAAAAAAATGCTTTAAAACAATTGTCAGATTAATAAGGATAATCCAGGCCTACCTACTGGTAATTTCAGAAAAATTTGTGACACCATCATTATACCTCGGTTTGAAAAAATGCTGGAAGTAGGATACATCGCAGAACCAGAAACATTCATGGCACGAAACTTTCACAAATTGCAGCCGACAACCTTTCTCGCAGCATAAAACTTTTGTGAATTGCCACTGGAATTCAACCCATTGTGTAAATGAAACCTTTGGCATCCAACATATGTGAATCTTGGCTCCTTGCAAGAAATCAAGAATAAAAGCACACAAAAATTTCTTGTTTTATAGTAGAAGGTCTAACGTTAGTACTATGATACTCAACTGCTTCTTTGGTTTAGATGCCAGTTTTCAAATTCTGCTTCCTTCAGGAAGGTCTGTACTCACTATCACTTGTGAACGGTAGTATTACTAGTAACCTGCAGAGTTTTATGCTGTGACTAGAAACCATAATATGAATATAATTTAGGACCATATCTAGCGAGATTCGTTAAGTTAGGGTTTATAGATCTAACAGTTAGAAGTTCTACAGTGTACTTTACGTTCAATTTTTTCTACAGTTATAAATGTTAGAACAAATAGAAGTCAAAAGTCAAAATCTATTAACGTTAGATGTCCTGGTCTTGTTAGATACTTAACGTTTGATTCTCTAACGTTAGATGTCTGTATGTGGCCCTGCGATAAATTTATTGTAGGGCACCTACTACTAGATTCTCTAACGTTAGAGCACTGGTCCGAACATCGATGCCCATGGTATCTGTCTCTTCACGGTGGGCTTCATATGACGTTGGGACATTCTAGTATAGTAGTAAGCCCGCGCATGTCCCAATGTCTGATAAGAAGCCCACCGTGTGTTACTGAAGAGAGAGTATTCCATCGGTCTAACATTTTTGTTACTGCCCAGACAAGTTGACAAAACAGCGCTCACTAATGTGGTAAGCTCTAGTAACAAGGTTAATGCCTTACCATATTTTTTTCTGACATATTCATACATAGGTAGGTTGTCTTACCATTCGGCTAACATAACCCAATCAGTCCCAGGTCAGAGCCAGGTAATCAGCTGGACTACAGCTACACTGTCCTTTCTGACCATAGGTCTAACGTTACGTTAGTCTTTTTGCTCTAACGTTTATAGTCAGAAGTCTCAACTACTAGACATAGTAGACACTCGTCTAGAGTATCTAACAGTGTTAGATCTTAGAAGTTTGACTAAATTTAAATTGATGACTGTGATGTTTTACTTGCAAACGTTAAGTTCTAACATGTTAGAGTCTACATGGAAGCACTTACCTTGACTACGTACGTATGAGTATTACTGATGCAGAAAATATACGACGATATCGATGTCGATAAAACGATGAAAATACAAACATTCTAACGTTAGGTTCCAGAAATTACGATCAGCTAGCTGCTAACCTAAGCGCACAGACGATCAGCGTCTCCTCAGTCTCGTTACGGACACACACAGCTAGCCTAGCGCCACTAGCTGCTGCAACAACACGCACCGCGGTGGCGCCCACTTACGCCCAATAGATCACTGCATATTTTCACTGCATTATTTTGCATCCACATGCTGGCTGTGCTCGCGATCCGTGGCGTGCGCGGCGTCAGCCAACGAGCTAAGCCGTGTCATACTAGTAGGTGTTACAAAAAACATTTCCCACTTTTGATGATGCTTAATAGCTCAAAAACTATATATCAAATAAAAATGTCATTGATATGAGTAATAGCTGAATAGTGTAAAATTTAGTTGGAGGTGATTTGAATATGAAAACAATTACCAGTTTCATGAAATCCATGATCAATTTCAGCAGGAACTATAATGATGTGTATGTGAGTGTGTACTTACAATGACCCTGAACAATGGACCTGGATACCACCTGTTCAGAGCTCTGCTCCAAGGCACATGAATGCTTATTGATTATTCATGATGGACTGCCCTGGGCACTGCTAGTATGAATTCCTAATAAAGGGTGAAATGCATGCACATGAAAAAAGTAAGTACATGTTTTCGTGTGCTTGCATACATCACATTTCAGAATGAATAAAGACTAAGCTGTGATAGTGGCCGAATTCCTCATGAATAAATAATGGAGCATTCAAATCCTGGTCATTGTCCAGGACCATTTTCTGGTGTCAACTAACCTTTTTTTCTCATTTCTTTTGCCTCCAGAGATAGCTCAAAATACAACCTACTGAATTAAACAGAATCCGAGACTCGAATTCCATAAACATTAAATCACTCCTTGCCTTGAGCTATTTAGATACCTTACTCTAGTTGTGACGACGGAAATGGCTGGGACAATCTTGTATGCTATAGGAAAACCTCCAGTTACCCTGATGTGCAGGGTTCGTTTCTCCCTCTCTCTTTTTAATTGTTTTAATGTAGTAATTTTGATTTATTCACAAAATGCATGATACACATACATTATAGGTACCTACACACTACATAAAGGGTGTGCATGTGGAAAAGTCATTTCAAATGTCATGTACATTTACGAGAGGATGAATTGTCATGACAAAACTATTTTAAAAACTTATCTTAACATCTCTTACTCTAAGCGAAATACACTCACAAAGTACTAGAATACTGTTGTAGGTATAGGAAAGTTATTTAAGATAATGTATCCATATAGGAATCATTACAGCTTGACTAATCATTCAACCATCTTGCATTATCGAATATCTACGTACAGTGTACTCTCTAAAAAAAATCGAGTGAAAATTTTCACTCTAAAAAGAGTGAATACAAAAAAGAGCGAATTTCGAGTGAAATTGGAGTGAATTTTGAGTGAAAATGTTCATTTTCACTCATTTTGGAGTGACGTCAGGGATCACTCCAAAATCTTCGAGTGATCCCTGACGTCACTCCAAAATGAGTGAAAATGAGCATTTTCACTCAAAATTCACTCCAATTTCACTCGAAATTCACTCTTTTTTGTATTCACTCTTTTTAGAGTGAAAATTTTCACTCGATTTTTTTTAGAGAGTAGTATGGTTGGACCTATACTATTCACGACCACTTTTTGAATAAAAAAAAATAATCATACTTTGCATCTTAGAAAATATCCGTCAGTTTCACCTTAATTTCATTTCACTCAAGGCAGAAAATACCGCAGATTCCTATATAATATTATCCCGGCTCGGGTTGCTGACGCGGAATTCTCGGCGACAAACGCAATTTTTTAGTGCACCGGTGCATGCTCATCATTTTCATCGACCGCCTGTTCTGTATTGATAAAGCACGTAGATCTAGAAAAGCCCTATAGTATAAAGACCTTTTAACATATCTATATACTTTTTTCTATTCCTTTTCCTCCTCAGGTTATTTACCTGTTCCCTCCTCATTTCTCTTAATTTGTATGAGGGTTCGAATATTCTATACCGTACATTACTGCGCCCCGTTCTACTTTTAATTTTACACGCGAGAAAGTCATTGCGCGAAGGTGGTCGATCTATAGGTGGTAGATGAGTAGTAGACTTATATACTCGGAGCAAATATCCTACCTGGTGTATGATCTTTGCTCGTATGATAGCTGATGATGATGATCGTCGCGAGTACTTACGCGATACCAACGCATGGCGTTTCTATCTAGATACAACAGAGCGTATCAAGAGAGAGAGAGAGAGAGAGAGAGAGAGAGAGAGAGAGAGAGAGAGAGAGAGAGGGGTAATTCAACTTTGGAGGGGCTACTATTCTCAATATTGTCACCAATGGAGAGCGCAGTGGTGGTTGTAAAGAAAGGGGAATCCTTCTTCTTTCTATTGGTACCTAATTATGTTGACAAATGTCATGCATGACTGAGCACATGAACTTTAAAGACAACAATGACAAATTGCACTTTTTCCAAGTGTCACGAGTGTCAAGAGTCAATAGTGTCACACTTACAAGGAACAACGAATGTCTCTCTGAAAGGATGAAATCTGTCAATGAAAGTGACCAATGCTTGCACGCACTGTATGTTTAGGGTTTGCGTTTGGGTTTCTTCTAACATTTTATGGTCCATATAACCTTTAACATGTTCATTGTACCTGTCTGATGACGTGGTCACTCCCACAAAGGGCAACCCACAAAGTCCATTTTTATTTGTTGATATTGAACATATAGCTTGCAGCGACAAACCATGTCCAGAATATATTTTATATACTTCCGATCCTAGGAGCGCGCGTAGACAGAATAGTACTGGTACCAATCGCGTATTCTACTAGGAGCGAGAGCGAGAGCTGTCCTATGATCCTACAGAATACCTCGGGATCAAAATGGTTAGGATCGAGTGCATGCAAAGAATAGATCCTTGGTGCATGCTCCAGCGATGCAGCGCGCGCAGCAGTTTGCATAGTGCTAGTCAAAGGTGCTAGTACTCGGGACTGTATGTAGTAAAGATCCTGGTGATCCTCACCTACACTACGTACACATATAACGTGTTATTTATAGGATCTTTGATTCTTCTTCCGATCTTTGACAGCGTTTCAACATGAAGTTGAGTTCGACGCTGGTGTGAATCAAGAGCTCGCTGAAGGTGATTCTGACTCAGTCTGAATGCTGTTCCAGGGCTTGCAGGGCAGGGTAACAAAGCGTGAAAGAATCGTTTTCCCATTCTAAACTGCATTGCTTACTAAATTAAAAAAAAAGTAGATTTCTAACGTTAGAGTCTAACTAACCAAGTTTTAACGTAGAACGCACGGAGGTCTCACGTTAACTTATTGAGCTCTAACGACGGTAACAACTGTCATAGATGGAGAGGGCACAAGAAATAAGATTGAATAACACCTGTAACACCAAAAATCATGCATTTACGCACAACTTAAAGTCCTGTAAAGCACTAAGTCATGCGTAACTCCCACTAAAGTAGAATCTACTACAAGGTTCTAGACCTTTATCCACAGGCCGAGCCTATAATTAGCCTAGTTGAGATGGTTTCGTGATGATCGTGGACCATGTTTTGTGTGTGTGTGTGTGTGTGTGTGTGTGTGTGTTCACCATAACTAACGTTAACCCTGCCACTGCACTGTACACACAGTTAAGTGTTGCCACCGTGCTTCGCACAGCGTCTGCTGGTCGGGTTTACTACTAGCTAGTGTCTTAAGTACAAATACGTACGGTTCATCCAAGTCAAGAAGGTGTATTAACCTTAGGATTTTAAGTTGAATGTGATTGTAGTATAGACTCTATACCTACGTTATTAATTATGGGTCTATTTTTGAAGCGCCATGAGCACTGAGTGTAAAGGTGGACATGTGCGCTATGAAATAGATCTACATAGGCCTACAAGTAGAATCTAGACATAAAAACGTTAGAAACTCTAACTTAAAACAACAAGTCACTATTTATTATTATTACCATTATTATTATTATTACAGTAACGTTAGACCCTACTCACAGTAGTCGTGGACGTAGAGAGCCTACATAGAGTTCACGCTCCCCCATTCATGATATTTGTACAATCTTTAAATTCCACTAGATAGACCATATCTAATATAGATTAGACTCTATCAATGTTAAAATGTAGATCAGTAGCTGGTGGTAGCGCGGAGCCTCTGGCTCTAGACAGCGCCTACCTGGTTTTCGAAGTACGAATAAACTGCAAGAAACTCTCCGGGGGGAGCTCTCTACAGTCTAACACTAAGCCAACGTTTGCCCTCTATTAACACGTACAGATTCAGAACTCCATGTCGGTTCCTATGAACCCTGCCTAAAACCTAGAACTTCTAGATCTAACCGGTTGCGATGTCTACGTTTTAAAACGAATTAACGTTACACCTTGGGTTGACACCACAACAAAGATCATTTTAGTTGGAAATCTACCCAAATAATGTAAAAAGTAGACTTTAAATCATCAGGGTTCACGTTGCCTAGCTGCTAGCTATGCTTCTGCGAGTGTTACTGTCAGATCCAGGTTGCTAGAGGTCACTCGGTGAGCTCTTTTGATTTCATAGATTATTATGTAAAATAGGCCTACTGTGAATTCTGATCTGGTGATCAATCTAAACCCAGGCGTGTTCGACCCCGAGACTTCAAAATCCCTGTAGAGCTCTAAAGATTCCAATAAACTAATAAACATATCATTATTTGGTATTATGTTGAAAGCATGTCCATTTTACAAATTCATACATAGCCCCGACAGTGTTCTATGTGTAATGGTATTCATTTTTGTTTCTTGCTTTATTGGTTTTGGTTTAATATCGCCATTATTTCTCAAAATCCAAAGTATTTCACCCAACTGTGTGGATATCTGACAGTTAACTTGTAGATGTATTTGCCGGAGGTGATTTATTCGAGGACACTTCGAGTTGAGTGATATACTAGTACCTGATTCCCTAACCTGAAAACGTATGACTGCAAAGGACAAACACTGAAAAGCATTATTGATATTATTGCCACGTTCAGTGACGCTTTCAGTTTCTGTACGACAGTTTCCACCTTATTCCATTCCAGCACATTATACAATTGTTGATCAACTAGAACTCATGAACGTTGTTGTTGTTGTTGTTGTTGTCTTGCAGCTTCTAAGATGACGGAAGTGTCACAGTCTCCCTCGCAACTTGTGCCATGTTCCCCTTTCATTATTAAGGATTTTCACGTGAACTCACCCGTCCCATCACTTCCGAATTGCAGTGAAGTTGACAGTCCATATCCAAATGGCTCGGGCAAGTTTGCGCTGAAATAGACCTTTATTGCCGCTGATTTTCATACATTTCACATTAATCATTAATGCTTACTTCTGTCTGTTTGCTGGCGAGTAATTCAAATTCATTAGGTCGAAATATACCGAAGACATGTTAAATGTTAGGTGTACTTTAGGAAAATATGACGAAATGGAAGATCAATAGTATCAACGACTTTGAAAATGCACCCGTATAGTTTATGGAAGCATTTTGACGAATGTTTGTAGAATTTCGCTTGTGTCAATTATCTGTACTAGTAGAAAAAATGCACATCACCTGAAAACTGAATCAAATTATATTAAGAAAAAAAGTATTGAAATGAGTCGGGCGTCTAAAGCGATAAAAAAAAAAAAGAATTCTATTAAATTTATTGCAAGTTTGTTTCGCTCTTTACTCGATCATGGATAACAGTGCACCAAACAAACTTACATTCTGCTGACATTCCTTACAATACTATGTAATCCTGATACTGGGTTTCTGTTGGAAAGGTCGAAAGTATATATATGCTTGTTTTGAGTGTTGTTGTTTCTGTTTTAAAGATTCGCCAGTATTTTCCAACTGTTGCTTCTGTAAGACAGTCCCTTAAGTAGCAGAGCTCAAAATGAACTATGAGCTGCCCAGAAAGCTACATACATGTAATACCTTACAAGGTCAGATATGTGCTACTGTTACGAGTGGCAATACGACACGATAAGCCTGTGACCACGGGGACTGTCCATGTACATGTATGAGGGTTCGTGACCAAGGTTGAAATAGAACTGTGATACCACTGGGCATCTATGAACTCCATATTCGCTCTCATGGAGAATTTACGTATTAATAATCTTAACGTGTGTTAGTTTTCGCGGTATATCTTCGGCTAATATTTAATCCACGTATTATATTTCTGTTGTGTTGTTTCATCGTTTTATTTTTGATTAATTATCTACATACTGGTCCATCTTTAATTCACGTAGTCCGTGGCGTACCCTGCACCCCAGTTACCGGACGAGCCCCAGTAGCTATTAATCCTGAAGCATCGGTTGCACTACCAGGTAATTTCTGCGTTCTTTTCTTCTGATCGTGACCTCAATTCGTGTAAACTTGTATAAAATGTGCTCATTTACGGTAAGAAGAAGAGATGGCGAGTATAAAGCGTTGAAGAAAAGAATAATGAGGTGGCACCCAGAGGTGACATCGGTGATATGTACAGGCAATCGAATTTAAAGTAAAGGTAATTTAATTTGCTCAGTGAAGGAATTTGTTTACACCTTTATCTTTCTCACCTGTATGGTAAGATGTGTTGTACGGGAGCTTGAAATTGACACTTGCTTGTCCCACAGCTGTGCCTCGAACCTATGTTCTTTTCATTCTCTTTGGAAGGATCAGGCGAACAAATTGTTCCTGCATTCAACAAGCCGGTGACAAACTGGAACAAACAAACGATCGCTCAGACACCAACCAGACACTCCTGCCAACAGAGGCGCATCTCTAATTTGAATAGCGGGCCTTCCAAACCCTCGTCTAGAGAAATTGATCTGTTTCACGGCGACGACATATTTGATTAGGTATGGAAGATAACGCAATAATTTGTACTAACTGCATTTGTTAAACACTCTTTTCAAAGTGAGAATTAGGTAAAATCTATATATCGGATACATCATAATGCTTATATTTGACAAGTTTTGCCTATTACTTCATAATTAATGCTTATTTTGCAATAACCAGATTTATTAGAGGCGTAAATAGCCTTGCTCTAAAATGCATACAGATCAAACCATGGTAATCTCGTGTCACATCGTATAATTCTAGGTTCTCCACACCTGTAATTCATGCTGAAACTCGTATATCAATCTGCTCCATGCTTTTAAAACTGATGTTCGGTATGAAATGTATATGTCTAAGGCGTAAACATTGTTTATCAAACATATGTTGTGTGATTGGGTGAGAGAGAGAGAGAGAGATAATCAGTATTTCACTTCGAATTCGGGAGGGACGCCATGTTATGAAGTATGTCTCTGCTTTGGTATAGACTAAGGAAACTCTACGATTTGAGGGAATAATAATTTCCCTTGTCCGGTGTATCGGGACACCAGCATGAAACAGGAAAAAAAAAAAAAAAAAAAAAAAAAAAAAAAAAAGGTGTTTTGTGCCTTACGAATGACAGAACAGAGTTAAGTGAACCATCTAAGAAATAATTATTTCTAAAGCCGAAATTCACGACACACCAATGTGCACGAATCGAAACCAAGACTGTATTTCACTTTTTAGCATGACGGGATTGTGTATGTGTGTGTGTGTTGTTGTTGTTGATGTTGTTGTTTAATCCCTAATTGAAAACATAGGCTACATGATGCACCTCTCTTTGCCGGTCTTGGTATGTGACAAGTGAGTGATCATGTTCTTGATAGTTGGTCTTTGTTAATACCTTTTATTTTTGTCTCTTGACAACTACATGTATGTAGACGTAAAAGTCAAATAGCTATAGTACATATGCAGCCAGTGGTATTATGAGTGATAGAGGTTTAGTCTGCAAGTTCGTCTGACCCGGTGATATCAACCCGAATTTAGTCTGGGGTTCTAGACCATTCTCCTAATCTTTTGTTACGTCTAATTGCTGTAAGCCGGTTACTTAGTAGGTCACCCTTTGTACTTGACTCTCACGGAGAGCACTGTTTCTCGGAGGTGTGAAATTCGTCAATCACGGTTTAATCACGTCTGCTTACATGGTTTCTCTGTAAGAGTACGACACGTGGGTTGCTCCACTTACCATCTCTGCTGATGGTTTATGTGCAGGTGCAAGATCGCGTATGATTGAAAGTTGTTTGTAAGTTCACGGTATATAGTGAAAATATCTTATCCTTAAATTTTTCGAGACATAAACTATAAGATATTTGCCATTCAGAAAATATCACTTGTTGTGATTCTTCTTGTCTAATTAAAACAAAGGTAATCTGTGAAATCGCAAGGCATCACACACTCTTTTGTAAACTTTGTCATAAAGAGCCATACTCTGTGCTTATAATTCTTGCATATCTTTGTGGAACGTCGTGACATATTTCGTCACGGTTGCTTTACTACCGCTCAAAACATGTACATTTTAGTGGATATCATGCTAACGAACCAATCGTTTGTGGACCGCTTTGCCGTAAGATCCTGTCTTAAAGGGAAATTCCAGACGATTTACATAATTTCACATCATGTAGTGCATAAATCGACAACTCCAGGTATAGATTTGTGGAATTTATTGTGGTTCTTGATCAGAGAAACAATACTTTGAAAAACCTTTAACAAATTACACTGAACAAGGATGATGACATAGGAGGTTCACGTATTTCAGAAATGTAGCAGTGTAATTCCATTACAATACCGCTCGCTTGCGAGTTCACCTGTGTATAATCTATGCATGCCTTACTTCTTTTATTCTGTTTCCATGAGCCCCAACTCATGCATTCCTATGGTGACTCTGCTATGTCATCATCCATGTTCACTGCAATTTGTTCTAAATTTTGAAAATATTCTTATTCTTCATCCCACTTATCATAAATTCTGAAACTCTGTCCTCAGTATAACTAATTTATAGTTGTTCAAATGTAAAAATTTGAAAATCATCCGGAGGTCTCCTTTAAGCGAAAGTGGGTAGAATGATAATAAAGCGCTGTTTTCCACATCTTACAGAGTCGTAATACTTAATGATTTTGCAGGCAATATCAGAGCTCATTTAAATGTACCATTTTTCAGAGCAGATTTTGTAGAGATATCACGTACCTTCCATCTTGATAGGAATGTATCATCTTCGAAATTCTAAGAGCCTTTTTTTTTTTTTTTTGAAATGACGCACTCGTCTTCTACCACTGTGACCATACAAAACTACATAATTTGGTTAACTCGTATATCTTTACTTACGACCATGACAACTACACAATCCCGACGCCTTGCTGTGTGTACGAAGGTGCTTGAATTCTTGCGCCGTGGACAGTGATTAGTATGTCGCAGATTCTGACCAAAACCGAATCTGAGACGTACCCATATCCTTTTTGTTGCCAGCTGTGGTCCTGACAAAAGCGTGTTTGTAAGCGTCATTTGAGGGCTTTCCCGAAACCCGAGCGCTTGACAGGAGGTTTCTTCCATCATATTCACTGAGTGTCATGAGCAGTCAATGCGAGTAAATGCGCTATTTACATTCCCATTGTGCTTTCGAGACAGCTTAATTACGTGCATTAGCCGCACCGAATACCACCTAGCGGATACTTTCTTTTTCAGACAACCGCTATACTCGTAATCTATTCAAGGCTAATTATAATCGTCTCGGCTCGCTTTCTGAGACGGGTAGGTTTAAAGAGCCAGCATCTGCCCCTTTCCCCTCACTTTCACAGCAAAGCTCGTCCAAGAAACATCGTCTGATAGCTACACCTGAATATATCACATCATCCTGACACATTGCCCCGTTATCGTATAACTAGAACCTCACCAATATGGAATTATCACAGAAAAGTGTTCCAGTGATCACGTCTGCGATTATAGTACTCATTGGGTTGGCGTCAAGCCTTCCCATCCAGGAGGAATATTACTTGCAAATGGACATTCTTGATAAGATTGGTGTCGTGGATCCCTGGTCTTTCCCGTCTGTGGACAAGGAGACGATATCTGTTCCTGAACATTTGCGCCAGCGATACGAGTCACTACATCGCCAGCACAGGGTTCGACGCGCGTATATCACCAAGGGAATCCATAAGAACGGAGGTAAGAAAATACCAAAAAGTGCTAGATTATTTCAAGAAATTGTGAACGTGCAGCCATTTATCAGGTAGACATTGTTATGTTGTAATGCTAGCAAAATTAAAGGGGAACCCCCTTCCATTGGACGGGGGGGGGGGGATATCAATACGTTAATGGGGAGTCGTGTGACTTCTTAAAACGCAAGAATCAGAAATCGGAAGGTTAGAGAGTTAGAATTTACTGTGCATAATTAAAAAAAAATGCTAGCCATGATTAGCAGAGGAACTAAACAAACATTCCCCTCTTTATTTTTTCGTTCAACAGAGATTCATGGTCAGGTGTCGTACACTGACCGCACCCGCCAGTTATTTACATTCGACGTCTCGCATATTCCTGAGGGCAGTGAGGTCATCATGGCTGAGCTAAAGGTCTACAAGGAGAGACCAAACCACTCCATCTTCAAACCCGGGCCAGATGATCACGACGTCGATGCCGATGTGGAGGAGATTTTAGCGGATGAACACAACCACGAACACAACGCCTTCGTCTCCGTCCAGCAAGTTATGAGCGACGACCCGCGACTGGGCGACAGTGTGAACACCATTGTCGATCAGAGGTGAGCACGCATTTCACACATTTACAAGTCTGTGAGAGATGTCTGTCTCTAATGAATGCAATGGGACACTTCAACTGCTAGGATTATGTGTTACCTCTTTAGACCACTGGTTTTACTTGGATTGTAACTAGCAAACGACCTGAACAGATATTTGGGTCTACAAATCATTTGATCAGAATGTTATCAATAATGAATGCTCGCTTGTATCTGTGAATTTCCGACTGCACAAATCGTACTGAGGGGAATGCAATCTCTTCGTTAGGCTAGGGTAAGAGAAATGATATTCGATGCTTAAAGTGCAGGAAATAATATTCTTCTACACACATAATGTTACAAGTCAGCCAAGAACGTATAGAGACAATGAGTTGATCATGTGGTATAAACCGTTTCCACTTTTATTGTCGTTTGTCTACAGGGAGATTGCTATGAATAGTTCTGGCTGGAAGATCTTCGATGTCACCAACACCATCCAGACCTGGGTAGCTGACCCCGAAGCCAACCACGGCATCGAACTGCACATCGACCCACTGGAGGGCGCACATCATGCGGAACACGTTGCTGACAGCGTAGTCTTTGCCACCCAGTTTCACCCGAGCTCACCCAACAGCAGTCCAGTCCTTGTGATATACACAACAAAGTTTGCACCAAGGTAAGCATCTCTAAAACGTGCTTTTCAGTATAAACTTTTCAGTATAAACATCCTCTCTGAGCAACATAATGGTCATATCTAATAATGCTCTAACTGCAGTTTGTTTTGGGTTACATGCCTAGGGATACAAAGTCATTTATGCGGTGTAGTCAACTACTTCGGTTATAGCCACGGTTGTAAACGTTGCTATCCATTCACAATTTAGAATAAGCTTATTGAAGATATGAAATATATTACATTGTATCAGGCATATCGCAAGGTCAGCATGCATTTTGTTGGTTTTCGCAACTTCTGCAATAACGTTTAATAGCTAAGGTAATAACTGATACATCACATCGCTGACCGCTTCCACGTAATTGAGTATGGACCATATATCCCAAAGTGTTTAGGTTTGACGAAGTATAAAAACTTTTATCCAAGTTTCAAAGTTTACTTTGTTTTGTGATATTCCATGCAGTGTACTTATAATCCCTTTCTTGTCAATCATTTCCATTATAGAGAGGAGCCAAATAACTGTCAATACGAAGGAGAGGAAGCAGAGAGATGCTGTCGCCGTCGAAAGTACGTAGACTTCCGCGACTTGACTTGGACCAGCCGCTGGATCATTGAACCCGCCGGTTTTGAAGCCTTCGAGTGTATGGGACACTGCCCTAATTCGCATCATCGTTTCATTCGAGACATCTTTCGGTTACCTAGCTTCGGCAACTATCCGTCTTCTTCATCGACTGCCGGAACAGCGGGCAGGCCCGGGAGCCGCCATCGCACCTGTGGTGTGTCTAGGTCATCTTCGCTGCCAATGATGTACCTCGCGGAGACCGAGAGTGGTACTGTGGAGCTTAAAGTTGAAGAGATACCAAACATGATCGTTGAGGACTGCCGATGCACATTGTGAATTTCTTTTCTCCACAATCAAGCATGAAATCGTATTATGCTGTTCTCTGATACAATGGTGTATTGAGAACCTGAATAAGACTTCAAATCAAATTGCTTGAATGTAGGTCAGCTTTGCTGAAATAGTCTGTAAGACATAGATATTTGTGCGTATTTATAAGCTTCTGTGTGCAGCTTAACTGTAACCATTTGAATGTAAGATTCAAACGAAACTGCCATCGTAGAGAGTACTGTCATAGATTATCTATATTTTCTATATTAGCAATCAAGACTTATTGCTCATGTATTCATTAATAAATTGCAATATCAATGAGTCCTATGTTTATCCGATTCGACTTGTTTTCGTTGTGTAAATTCAGTCTGCAACACCAGTAGCCTACTATGCATGTCTGTAATTAAGAGTTTGCGCATGGACACTGATTTGATGAGGTGGTAGGTAGGCTGGTCTCTTTTTTTCTTTGAATGATTTTGTTTGTCTGTCTCTGTGTGAGTATGAATGTATGAATTGATTTGTTTGTTGATTTCAAAGAACCGTGTGACATCATCGTTTTGCTTTAATGTGGAAAAGTGAAGTGTACCCATATAACCATGTACCGATAATCATGTGAGTACGGTTGTGTGTGTGGGGGGGGGGGTGGATATACCGCAAAATGGCAACAAAGTGAAGACATTGCTTGACACATAAAGTGTCATTACTGCTAAGGACTGTGATACACTTAGTTTGATTATTTTCCTTAAAAGTAGTAATGTACATATTTTTACTATTGGATGTATCAAACTATCACTGTTTCGAATTAATCATCAAAATAGTCACTTGTTACTTGTTACTTGCAAGCAAGCATGAAATGCTCTGTATCACGACTGCATTAAAAAATTTTGAAATGCATAATTCTTCAGATTAGTAGCAACTTTCCCCCCTTAACTCGCAAGGCGAATTTCTCAACAGCAATGTCAGGCCTGCTGAGTTATCGCCGCAACTTCTATCTATCACCGTAAACCTAGAAACGAGTGGGAGTTCCCATTGTAGGGTAATTAGTGAGGCTAGCCTAGTATTCTTCAGTCTTATCCCGTCCCACACACATAGCACCTGGTTGAGAAAGGGGCTTAGCGATGCGAGCCGCGTCGTCAATTGCGGCTGTCGCGGACAATGACGGAACGGACTTGAAAAGAGGAGACCATTTTTCAAAGATAATAGCCATGCGCCTTTCGCGCCCCAGACATAGCTCCTGATCTCAAGAAAGAATGCGATGGACCGAGGTTAATTAGAATGGCTGCCTGTTGAACAGGAAAACAAGACTCGTACTGTCGTCATAGTAAACAGTAATTAGAAACGTTAGAGATGTATATGTAGTGTATTAATACACATATTTGACAACTTGAAATCTGCAGTAACTGTTTACAAATACGCTACGATAATATTACTGAGTATCAAGATCCATAACTGAGAAAATGATGTTGGTGTCTGATGGGTGGTAGAAGGCGTAATGGTGCACCACGGATTCTTTCTTGGGTATGTATGATGTGTGAGTTTCAGTTATGTTGGTGCACGAATATCATCCATAGCTGTATTTCCTTTCACTAACTTATTGAACCACGGAAAATATACAGTTGAAGTTGCATATATATATATATATATATATATATATATAATTATACATACATACATATACATTCCACTTCTAATGAAGATATAGAATTCATGTCAGATTTCAAAGTAACATGAACAACACAATACAATTGGCGATAATAGTGTTTATTCATAAACATTTAAAACGTATTATGATCATGACCCAGAATGAGTGTAGAAGGGAATAGCAATATGCCAATGACTAGTCCTTTCGATGCTGAACCCCTTGTAAAAAAATAAAATATTATATATTATATTTTTTATAAAATATAATGCTGTTATTAGTTAAAGGAATTACAGTATAATCAATAAGAACAATGTACATTAAAAGTACATCTGCTTACACGGGATAAAACAAAAACGAACAATCTAAGAGAATAATTTGTGTGTGCGTGTGTGTGTGTCATATTTCAAACTGTTTGAAACTTATAAAAAAAAATCAGGGAATCCCCAACTGGCGCGTTCTTTAAATCAAGGCTCAAAACACCTTTATTTTTTTTTTTCATCTAATAATAGATAGCCTAGATATTTGGGACCTCTTCCAGGGCAGAAGAATACATTGGTTCTGGGCTATGCATATCGACTTTTTTATATATTGATATTTATTTATTTATATATTAATACATTTATACATATATATATATATATATATATATATATATATATATATATATATATATGTAATTAAAGATTTACATATTCATATATGAATATATTTATATGTTGTTGTTGTTTTATAGAAAGAAAGAAGAGAGAGAAAAATGGGGCCCTATACAAATAATTTGCCCCAGACAGCACTTAACATAAAACAGACATTATAAATCTTAGAAAAAATATAAACAAGATTATTAAATATATATGTACCAAGTCTCCACGAGGGAGCTCATATTGTCTCCACAAAGGAGCTCATTAAGTCTCCACGGGGGAGCTCATATTGTCCCCACAAAGGAGCTAATTAGGTCTCCACGAGGGAGCTCATATGATATTTATAAAGATCTCAAATTCTTTAGTTAAGCAAACTCAAATTACTAATACACGCGCGCGTGTACCGCACATTAACTCACCCTTGTCACATACACTTACACACATACATCTCAAACCACGCACACACTTACTAATATCAGAGGTCAACCCAAAATAATATACAGTATTTAGATAAAACGCACACACAATAATATGAATTACAGAATAGGGAACATTTTAAATACAATGAAAGATTAGGGAACATATACTATGCCTTTACAGCGAGCTGATTTTCAGAGGGGCAGTGATGCAGCGCGTCTTGCTAAAGAATCAAAGATAATCACTAATTTTCTGAAAATCATTGAAATATTCAAAACTTTCATAACATGTTCGATCTTGGGATTACATTGATAAAAACGATATGTGAATGTATGTATGTGTGTGTGTATTACTGTTATGTGTAACGCCTATGGGCGCACATGAGTCTGTGCTGCTATGGTGCTTGTATGTTAATTATGAATCTGCTGACAAGTATAGAATAAAATGTTTGTTCATCCCGGAGACCAAAGTTTTGACACAAACATTCAATAACGAATAAAAACCAATATGAATTCAGACAATGTGAAAACATCATCTCCCCGCACAATCGTTATCCATAACAGAGAAACCACAATAAGGTATTATAATGGGCAAAGAGAAAGGAGACAGATCCAGTTCAAGAAAATTATAGAGGGCAGTAGACTTGTTATCACATCGAGTGCCATCGACTTTCGGGTCCCTGTCAGTTTACCGTATTCAGAGATCAAATTGAGTGTTTGTGTGTGTGTGTATGTGGGGGGGGGGGGGGTCCCTTTGTTTTGGTATAGAACTTGCAAAAGCAATTCAATGACATATTTTAAGTGATTAAAAAATAACAACACTTAGTCTGCCTGCCGGGAAGTTTGAGTGGATTTATGGAAATATAAACCTTTGATACCTGCAGGATAAATGAAAAGAAGTAGATGTACGCAAATTAAAAGAGGGAGAAACGAACTTCCTCTATTCATGTTTAATTAAGCTGACTTGCATCGACACACAAGTTCTGATTAGGGTCTTAGATAAGTATATTCCTCGTTTAGGCTTATAAGGCCCCGTAACTCCCAAATGTAAATATATATATATATATATATATATATATATATATATATATATATATATATATATATATATATATACATATATACATATGTGTATATATATATCCCTAGTTGGCACCTTAGGGAGACATATTGGGGGGAAGTGTCTTCATTAGGGAGACAACTGGTCATTAAGGAGACAATTTTCGTGTCTCCATTGCGTAAACTGCCATTGAACATGTATATAATAAATTTGCATATAAAACAAATGGAAATGTCTTCCAAATGACCCATCTAGGAGTATATATATATATATATATATATATATACATATATATATATATATATATATATATATAATTATATATACATATATATACACACACACATATATTACTTTCGTGTCCCCGCCCGCATTTTTCGCCGCATCAATTTCTTCTTTTTTTTTTAACGATAAATAGACGAAACTTGATTGATTTTTGCTGTTTTCAGCTGTTGAACCTTGCACATGCAAGACCTACACACGGCTCTGCCGTATTTCTGCTTTTATGAAAATATGGCGGGGCACATAGATCATGGAAGTCTCGTCGTATATCTTTGTTATCTTTAGGGAAAACTTGTTTTGGAGAATACACACACACAAACACACACACACACACACACACACACACACAATGTCCTCATCCTTTTCCTTTTTTCAAACAGTTAGGATGACAAACTAATAATATCTTTTTACTTGGTCTAAGTTTTTACGTGATATACGTCTGTATGCTGAGAGGAGACTACCTCCCTAATGTATTTAATCTTCTGCACATCCTACTTCTGTCAGGAAGGTCATTCGTGATACTAAGCAGGTATAGTAAGCACCTTGTCTGAAGCCCGTCTTCCCTATTGTGCTCGATCACCACAGTATTGTTCACATAGTTGTACCATACAGGAAATAGGTGAAGTATCGGGACAACATATAGGTCCAGGGGCAGATCCAGGAATTCCGTAAAGGGGGCGCAAGCAATATTTCTGGGGCTACTTCCGGGTTTCATCTCATTTTGTTCTTTTCATTTCTTTTGTTTTAACAACTTAATGAAGAGGGGGCGCGCGCCTGGTGCCCCACTCTGGATCCGCTACTGAGGTCTCCGATGGACTCGAATCATGCGGATGAATATATAGCTGTTGATAAATACAAGACTCTGATGTAATTTGTCTTATGTGTATCGAACTACTGACAAAACTCGAAGTCACTTTCAAAGCATTTGCCTGTCATCATGAGTACGCCGATATATGCCTTTACCATAAAGAAGGAATGCTTTTAGCTTTTTTATAAATATATTTTTTTTTTGGGGGGGGGGGGAGGGGGCAACCTGATAAAACTCTTGAACAATATTTTACTGCAAATATTCCCAAAGAATTAATTTTCCGTTATGTGCAGCCTTTGTTCAATACATGAAGGATAGATTATATCGAAGAAAGCGTCATAAGGACCAAAATCTAATCAGTAAAAGGGTAAATCATTTGGTTGTGTTTATTCATTTAAAATCATAAACAGAGAAGCCACACGAACTGGACTACAATTATGTTTTCCCACATAGGCCTATATATACTATTGCATGCAGACAAGACACAGTTTTGCAGGGTGATCAACGATTTGCCCGTCACTTTCATATTGCAGGTCCATCCACTCGAAGAGAGAGGGAAATACATCAACTACTATATAGTATTCAAAATGCATGTTGGACATTGTATTTTTGCTCTCCCTCTCTTGCACTCCCTCGACCCCCTTCTCGAAATAACATGAAAATGATGCTGTTATGATACTAAAATGCTCTAAGTCTAGTGACCATGTATCACGATAGGTCTGATATCATAGTAACTGGGGAATTTTCTCATGGGATTGCATCAAACTTAATCACTGATTGCATCATGCAGTGGTTGTGTGTAGTACATTAATCTTATACGATGAAGGAATTATGATTTTTCATCTGGATTGTAGGACTGGATCACACTCTATACGGGTATATGCACCCGAACTCGCAGTTTTAGTTGTTAATTCGAAAATGGAATGCAGTGTGTTGATAATCATCACTCTTTATAGCCGTTGCACAATTCAATTCAATTCAATTCAATTCAATTCAATTCAATTCAATTCAATTCAATTCAATTCAATTCAATTCAATTCAATTCAATTCAATTCAATTCAATTCAAAATAATGTGTGTAAAAATAATTAATGTACGTTTGAAATGGAATTCGAGAGGTTAGCTTATCACTTTGTGCCCCAGCCAAAAACACTTATTCACAAAGCGAGCTGACCAGGAAAAGAAAATTGCAGAAAATGGATGGGGAAAAACACTCCCCGTACATTACACAGTCGTGTGCGTGTGTGTACTCAGTATACATGACTATAATTGTAATCGTGTGTTTCGACACAATGTATACTGTTAGCTGTCTTATGGAATGCCTCCCCTTCCAGTAGTGAAACTGAACTTGCAGTCGATAAGATACAACTGATGGTACAGGCGTTTTGTGATTGTTGCCTTGAGATTTACATGTCATCCAGAAGTTGTATACGTGCTTTTAATTAATTGCCCCATCAATAGCAGGTGAGCAGGTGCCCTGGTACTCGGGATTAGACCATGGTGGTCAGACATATTACCCAACATAACTGAGAGAATAATAAACTTTCGGTGTATAGTATAATTACAAAGCTCTATAATTATTATGTACTATAATGTCCTCTCACGCAGGCCGGCATGCACACACACACACACACACACACACACACACACACACACACACACACATAGAACGGGATTTTAATTGCACGTATATCATATAATTATATAATATGTAATGTACACTCGGATCCTACATACAACCATGTTGACCAATGAAGCATCTATCCCAATTTCTGCAATATCGGATTTCATTTCATGTTGGTCATCTCATGTTTTTTCCCCTTTGGACTTAATGATAAGTTGGTCATTTGTCCTGATGTGTCACTCCAAAAGTTGCTCATCCTGAACCATTCAGGTCATTATGATCGATTCGCCATTTAAGGGCATTTTCATTCAAACTAAATGCTATGTTGTACTCTTGATGTGAGATAAGGTGGCTATAGCTACAGAAAAGCACACCAACGACAATACATGCGAAAACTTGAGTAACACCTTCATGGCCTCGACAGCGTTCTCTGTAGGTTTCTTCCTTTCGACTTCCACCCCAAAACCACTCTAGCTGCGGTTTAATTTATGCGGGAACACCAGACATGTTTCGCACATATGCCACACTTGGCAAGCTTCAAGCCCGAAGCCACTCCCTCAATGACCTCTTGAAACGTCTGCTCCAGCTCTTTGCGCCGCAAACTCCTAGCCGTCCGTTGAGATATACCCAGTGCGCCTCTGTATGCAGTGAGTGACTGAACACACAAACACACAGACCTCCTCGAAACCCTATCTTGTACGCGCAGCGAGAGAGTGTACCATGGCAGTAGTTCAACAGCAATGTGTGCGCGACTGTGGATCCTCATGCAGAAGCGACACACATGTCTAATCTATCAAGCGTTCACTCCGTGAGCGACTCAAGAGCTCCGGAAAATGATTAGAATTTCCCACTGCACGGCTGGGTACTAGGGTACGACAAAGGTCATTCTTATCCACTCGCGCGAGGGCTCTCAGCTTGTGGGCAGGACTTAACGTGGATCCTTGCTGATTGTAAGGAGTGAGTGACGTAGTTTGGTTAAGGGGGCTGTAAGGGAAGCTGGCTTCGCGTGCTCTCCTAGAGACTTGCTTGTCCTGCGTAAAGGGGAGGTGCGTCTGTGAAGCAGTGCGTATTAATATCACCACGGTTTTCCTGTCACATTGAGCAGTCTGTGAACATTTTGTACCAGTTCCTGTAACAGTGTCTATTGATTTGTGTGTTCTAGCAGGGAATGATGATCCTACTCGAGTAGTTCTGCATGTCAGTGCTGCGTTTGTTTTGAACAGGTACTTATTAGAATTGGTATTCAAAAATAATTTTAGGAGTATACTATTATCATCCTTGTTTCACATCATCAGCTGATGTAACAATGCCCCCATTTTCTGAGTGTCTCGACCCCTTACCCTAGATGGTGGTATCGTTATGCCGTATTGCCGCAAAACAATCAGCCGTTTTCATGTCTATGTATCTTATTTTGCAGAATATCATATGGACTGGTTGTCAAGGGGAGTCCAAGTACAACGAGGAGCTCATTCCACGATTATACCAACTGCAGCTTTCGGCTCATACAACTCAACACGTACGTGACTGCGGTAATCACCTGCACAACAGCAGTGGTGGCCTTCCCCCCTCAACTCCAATGCTGATGAGCACAAGACTCTCGCACCGCTGGATAGATGCATTCGGCTGTAGTTGCCCTTCAGCTGCTTTCCTTATTGTCCGCGCCAGACAATGTGTGTATGCACGAACTGCGTGTGTGTCATCGTGTACATTGGCATGACTCCTCGCTACGAGACGATCAACCTTTGATCGCGTGCCCTGGCTCAAAAGCGCTCCGTGTACACTGACTTCCTTCAGCGTGTCCAAACCAGAAAGTCGTATTAAAGGTTGGCTGTCACAAACCGCGACTCGCATTTAACTTGCGCGCTTATTGCAGGTACCCGCGTAAATGGTTGCTCCATCAAGGACAAATTTTCGCAGAAAGTTTTAATCAAGCTTCTTTTTTTTTTTCTTTCTCGTGAATGTGCCACCAAAGTGGGCAAAGACAACTTTTACCCCATGGACCTGTACAAAGAAGCACCGACAATGATTAAAATGACACAGAGGTACACTCTTAAACCTCAGCCCCGTCAAAAGAGGCTTCCGCGGTATAAATTTGAAGCAAGTGATCGAACTCTCTTGCAAAATCTTGTCAACAAATATATTGGAATCGTGGAACAGAAGGCCGTCAATCAAAATATGTTGGATGAAAAGAATCGAGCTTGGCGGATAATAACACAAAAATTCAATGCTCAGTCGGTTGACAAAAGAATAAGGAATGCAAAACAACTACGAAAATGCTGGGAAAACATGAAATGGCGAGCGCGTCGCGAAGCAAAGGAGGCTGGGTTCGACGTCGACGTTCCCCGACCAGTTACGGTGGGGAATACCCGTCGCTCGTTGCTCGTTGGGAGTGGCGATTTCGTGGATGAGCATGACGAGGGTGATGACATTTATAACGAAGAGGTGGAGGATGACGATGAGGAAGAAGAGGTTGTCGCTCCCATGGGAACGGAGCCAATCGTTATTGATGACGCTGCGAGTTCTTCATCAAGGGCGAGTGGATCTTTCAGGAGACCCCCTCGGGAGCCCCACCCTTCCGACGGCTATCACGTAAACCACCCGCCTGATGATGAGCTCATAGGAAGTTTCGTCGCCGATGCCTGGATGGCGGAAGATCCTCCGGGAGAAAATGGTAAGGCTAGCTTGCGTGCTTTGGTTTTGTGACTTCTGCGTAAAATTGCTTCCTAGTTAGGCATCAAATCAAAACAAGCAAAGTATAGTCTTTTTTTTTTAATTAATTCTGATTTGTACTGCTCCATCACAGAGCAGAGAAGAAGTAAAAAAAAAAAGAAAAAAAGAAGGGGGGGTTGTATATCGTTATGTGAAATGTGATTCCGCACACCCATCCTATTTTTATTCAATGACACCGCATCCGATAGCCGGAGTCTCGGATGAGATCGCAACATAAACATGGAGTTCCGGTATTATATCTCACTTAAAGTTTTAAAGAAGTATCACACAAAAGCGCTGTTACGGTTGGTTGAGAGGATATTTGCTGTTCACCAAAATTTCGATGATATGGTACATAATCAGTCTCTTGACACGAATGCGATGCATCAATGGAGAGATGACTCTCAGCGACTGTGAACGTATACATATGTACGATAAATGCATGCCTTAGATCTGAAGCGATGCTATGAGTTTGATGAGAAGGCAGGTCCAGTGTATATCTTGCCTGCGATATCTTTCAGATTTGATGTTGTTATGTGTCATGATGTGATAATTATATATAAGTATGATAATGTCTAAACATTCGCCCTTAAAGTATTACATGGAGGGAACCTATCGTTTAGGTCTATATTTTGTCCATATGCGAAGACGGGACTTCCCCAACCTATGTCGATATCGCGTGGATAGTGGCAATCGCCCCCAGCGAGCTTGTCTTCCAAGAGCTCTTTCCATACGCGAGCGATGTATTAATATTGAAGCGTGGGTTGTCGTTGCCATAGGAGCCATTGACGTCGGGTGCGTGGCTTATTACAGTAGTACATGTATGTGAATGTCCCGCCTTGTGTTTCACTCGCTTGCCTTCCAATGATTTGAGAGCATTGATGGACTCCTTACGAAATATACTTGTCAACTCTCCTGGCGTTTGGACAAGGCTTCCAGTTTCCAGTTGAGTCGATTGTGTTTGCTGTAATAATCATGAATAAGTCAATATGGCCTATGGAAGACATCTATCTCACCGACGCATAGTAAACGGTACTGCATCCTTCGATCTATAGATGATTCTCTTGTGATATTGGAGTTTCATTGTCTATACATGTATTTCTCTTCAAAACAATTGTGTCATCGACTTAAAAAGGAAATAAAGACACAAATAGAACTCTCGAAGAATCACTTACGATGAAATCCGTATTTTCACTTCATGACTTGGGTGTTTTGTTTTGTTTTGTTTTTTATTTTGAGAAGGGAGTATTTTAGATAACGTGCCAATTAACTGCGAGTTATCTGTGCGCTCGGCAAAGAACAGTATCGTTAATGATTGTTCTTGTTCGTATTTGTACATGTGTTCTTCGATTTGTTCATACGTTCTTTTTTAATTGATTGATTTATAAACTGATATTCTAGTGGGTGATACCGATACATTAAGAAACGTCTTTGTTAAAGATTTTAAACCACGCAGTTTTCATATTCCCGTTTCTTGTGTTCCTTTTCTGTATTTCGTACTACGACCTATACCTTGTGATTTTGATCTCAGTTGTCATCATTCTGTACCCTTTAGAAACGTCCGCTTCGTTTACTGAATCGACGCCTTATATTGGTTGTCTAGTTTTATTGTTAAAGATTCGACACAATGAGCAGTTTGAGTCACACCGCTGCAAGCATGCGTGGAGTTTAAACATCTCGTGAGCAACGTACATATACTGAAGTGAAGAATCCAAATACATTCACCACCTTCTGGCACAAATTGTTTTCACATGGTCCTTTTTTTTTCCCTTGACATTTTTGTACAGGGATGCATCGTCCAGTTCATTTCACACATCTTAGAATGCGGCATTAGGTCGTCGTGTAACATTTAGTTTGTGAACAATAAGCCAGTTCGGACATAGCTCATATGCACATGGGTACAAATTAAGGACCTTTCATTTTTCTCTGTTGGTTATAGCGATATAGGCACTTCACTCGATTCAAAGCGACATAATGCGTCGGCTTGCCCAACATAGCGTTTTATGGAATTCGTATTCAAACAAAGAATGAACCTGCGTTGATCAATAGTGACCAGAATGGTTCGGGAAGCATTCATTTCATTTAGCTGTATTGAATGCATTAACAAACTTTTTTTTTCTCTCTCTCTCTCTTAACTCTGCCAAATACCAGGCTTGCTGTCAGGTGGATGTACTGGCGGGCACTATTGATAAGGATTACATGAATAATCATTGCATCACAGATGCTTATCTCAGTGAATTAAAAAAAAAAAACAACCTGTCTCTCAGTACTAATAACTTTTTTTTTTTCTGCTCATGCGCAAGCTGGAACCCCGAACTGGCTTATTGCATTAGATATGTGAATTTGCGTAGAAGACGGTGTCGCAAGTCAAGTAAATTAATAATAGGACCTGCATGTACCATTGGAACTCAAAGTAAAGAGGAATATTGCACCAGAAAATGTCTTTATTACTAATTTTAGTGTTTGTTGTGTCAGTAGCCAAACGCAATAATAATGACAATGACAGTTAAAAAAAAAAATAGGAATTGGATCCACAGGAACCAAATATCGGGTAATCTGTATATCAGAGCTCTTTGCACGAAAATTCCATAGTTTATATTTGACCATGCTGCATGTATTCATCCATATATACATCATAATTCTTATAATTATGTGAACTCTAAAACTTGAATATGAAGCTTCAGGTGATAATTCTGCCGTTTAGACATATTTATTCTTTATTGATGTCATAGAGAAATGCAGCAAGTTAGTTGAAAACATGAGAGCTTGCCCAAGGAGAAGATTATCAAGAATACATTGTAGAAGCAGTGATATATAAAAAAAGGGACTACTGGTGAAAATTGAGAAATACACTTTCAATGGAAAGAAATATCTAAGGCATTCATGAGTATTTACTTTGTCAAAATGTTGTGGTCAGGTTTTGTGGCAGAGGCCATGAAAGTTGCGAAAAGTGTTCTCTCTTATGATAACTTTTTGGCTCATCAAGGTAGTAATTCCAATTGAAGTGGCGAAGCAGGGTAAAATTGAGCAAAGACTCGAGCAAAATCGGACGTAAAAATGAGAATGTAGAGTCCAACTGAGTGTATGCAGTTGTATACATAGAGTCATTCAAAGTCGCTTCGAAATAGCCCTCTCGGACAGTCAAGATACGCCAACATCGCTTATACAGAGGATACACATTTTAGTTTTACATCCATAATGGATATGACATAAAGGACAGAGCACAAGGGTCATTCTTTTTCCAGCCTCAATTCAGTGCGCGTCAGTAGTTCACAAGCAAGCATAAACCATGTGGGCAATTTGTTGAATATGACATGGTCAATATCGCATTATTTGTCAACCGATCATGTAAATGTACAAGTGCCTGAAAGTGATAACGAAATATGCACATAACAATAGACGAACTCGAAATTAGGGCCTGTCTCCTTTGTCGATCTTCTCAATACTGACGCGAACTAGTGTAATGACAATGTCGGAGATACATGGCACATTTCGCTATAATGTGGTTAATTTTAGCTTCCTTCAGTTTCAGTTTATTTCAAACTGTTTATTTTCGATGTCTCTGATACCGGTGCAGAAATGGAAGCACAAAAAGTTAACCTTTTCAGATCGAATGCAAAACTTCATTTCACATGTGATATAGAAGATAGAATATAATTACTACAAACTTCATGTCGTGTGAAAAACCATAGCAACCAAAACGAATGAAAATATATATGTAAAAGGAATAATCTTGCCACATTTGGGTTGAAGGCGCTGATCTCTTTCTAGTTAAAGGGGAAACGTTTACCTTTTCAGATCAAACGCAAAACTTCATTTCACACGATATATGGTATAGATGATGGAATATATACAAACGTCATATCGTGTGAGAAACCATTTACAACCAAAACGAATGAAAATATTGTATGTGTATAAGGAATAATTTCGTCACATTTGGGTTGAAGACTCTGACCTCTTTCTAGTTAAAGGGGAAAGGTTAACCTTTTGAGATCGAACGCAAAACTTAATTTTATAAGATATATGATGTCGAAGATATAATATAACTTACTACAAACTTCATTTTTCTCGTGTAAAGAACCATAGCAATCAAAACGAATGAAAATATTGTGTGTAAAAGGAATAATTTAGCCATATTTGGGTTGAAGACTCTAATCTCTTTCTAGATAAAGGAGCATTCCAGGCGATTTTCATAATTTCACATCATGCAGTACATAAATCGACAGCTCCAAGTTTAGATTTGTGGAATTACTAGTAATTATGGTCCTTGAGCACAGAAACCAATACTCTGAAAAACTCAAAACAAACGACACTGAACAAGGATGATAACATAGCAGCTTCACCATACGAATGCATGACTGGGGGCTCACCATAAGAATACACGAATCGGAGGCTCACATATATTTCAGAAAGGTAACGACGTCATTCAATTACAATACCGCTTAGCTAACAAGGTCACCTGTGTAGAATTTTGCATGCTTTCCCCTTTCATTCTGGTTCCTTGAGCCCCACTCATCAGATCATGCATTCTTGAGGTAAAGCTGCTAAGTCACCATCCTTGTTCATTGTGAGTTGTTACAAATTTTAAAAACATACTTAGTCCTTTTTTCACTCACTAAATTCTGAAACTCTGAACCCACAGTATAACCAGTTTATAGTTGTTCAGATCAAGGAGGTTTGTAAGAGTTGGAGTTCAAACTGGCTGTAGTTATTCAAACAGTTGTCAGATTTCTATTGATGTACAAAAGAATTCCACAGGTGCACTTGTGCCTTTGATGATCAATGTTCCAAGCCGCCGTCTTGCTGAGCAATCTGAAGATTCATTTTGAACGTTATCATAATGCTGGCCGTATTTTGCTTATCTATTTATTAAATGAAATGAAATTTCACTTAATAATAAAGCATGTAAAACAAAAGCCAATTCCGTGCAGAAATTTGTGCAAAAGTGTAAATCAGAGCTGTATCATGTGAAAATGTTTAAAACTTGCCATCCTGGAAAGCGGGTTTTATCACTTTTCCGCTTAATTCCGACAAATAAAACTAACATGGACTAATCTTCAAGTATAATTCTTTATTGATAGATATATCAGATTAATGCCCGAGTATGCCCAGTCGAGTAATTTTCATTTTCATTTCAGCATTTTTTGCGCAATTTCTGTTCGCACATCCTCGTGTCTGTACCACCTACCTTTTATATGAAGGGATAGCGAAAAGTAATTACCATCACAAAGACATATCTTCCTTAGAAAGTGGCTGGTGATTATGCAACGAGACACGAGTCAATTGTCTTCCTATCTGCGTGGCAGATCCTGTTTGGCACATGCTTCAAATATTTTTTAGCGGCGGCATCGAACATCTAGCAAAGGAAATAAGACAGTTGTGACTCCATTCTCTTGAACCTCCTTGTTCAGATATAAAAGTCTGAAAATCAAAGGAGTTCTTCTTTAATGTGATTTTGTCCATTATATACCCTAGGCAGAGTTTTACCACAAAAAAAAAAAAAAAAAGATGAAGTCAGCAGGGCGCCATGTTAGCTGTCGAAGAAATTTCCCTAATGATATTGAGATTGTTTGTAAGTAATCATTATGTTGTGTGACCATTGAAAACACATTTAACATTCTAGTGTTTGAAAAATTGTGCACATGACTTGGCAACATGTTGATATTTATGTTTGTAGGACCTGTGAATACGAATATCATGTAATATGGGGTTTTTGCAAAGATCAAATATAAAAAAGATATGTACATTATATAATATGATATACGTTATAAAATGCACAATCATGACTATTATCCGATAGACGCTGATAAAGACTTTCAAGCATCCGATTTTAACAACCATATAATGTCTCCACATGATGCAATGAGTTGTCAGTTATACTTAAAATGTTTACGAGATTTCTACTAAAATAGCGATATACTAGTAATGTGAATACTTATTATTCTCTTCATTCTGCATTTCATATATAGACGACCGTGAAGGGCTTCATATGAAGGCAGATATGCTCGAAGCGGTGCGGCCCGTTGAGCAAGACAGTCACATGACCCTGTGGAATGGCGCCTCAATCTCTTCGCCCGCTCGTTCTCCTGGTGGGACGTCATCACTACACACTACTCGCACGCCGCCGCCTGCAAGTGACGTCACTCTAAGTGCCACGCAACGTGCTCCTTCGGTATCATCTTCCGTTGGTGATGCCGCCGAGTCCATATCGTCTCGTCTGTCGGCTTCTTCTGCGTTCCGGAAAAGCAACAAACCCCGCGAGGGAGTCAATCAGAACCGTGCTCGGCAGCGCGCGAGTCCTGTTGCTCCCTTGACTGCTGTAGATGTGGACGCAATATCTATAAGGAGTCAAATTGAGGAAGCGCGGCAGCTGCGAGATGAAGAGGAGCACACCAAACGCATGGAGCTCCTCCAAGCACAACTGGACTACGAGAAGAGCAAAGTCGCAAGGATGCAGCGACTGATGGAAATGAGTGAACTTGAGCACCGCGCTAGGATGCGAATGTTGGCAAGGTACCAGCAGGTCGCCGAGAAACAGAAAGATTATTGGTCACGGCATGCTGATGGAGGCGACATATTCATAAATGGCGCCCCTCCTAATGATCAGGTCTTGTTGTGACCACCTTGGGGCAGGGAAATCTCCATTCAAACAAACATGACAAACGGTTGCATAGCAACTCATACTACGAAGCCTCTTCACAAGATTGCAGGCGTAACAAGAACAAAATGACAGACGCATAGAATTGAGGGACATATTAAATGTTTGACATGGATTTGATGACAAATAAGAATCAAACGGAAATACCTTGTAACCTTGTAACTTTTGTTTTGTCGTATGAGGCCTTGCCATCTGACATGTAAGGAAAGTACAAAGCAGAGTTGAGATAAGGGAGCTGGGATAAAGACTACTTTGCAAAGAATTACGGAATGGTGTGGAAGTCAACAGCACGTTACATGATTACTGACGCAAATGTATATTTAATCTGTAAGATGATACGCATTCATATTGATTCATATCTACAGTAAGTGTACCGTAAATTTGCAGCAGGATATAAGGCAATTCTTTTTCGTTCTGTTTTTAGTTGAGTATTGGTTGTGTTGAGTTTTAACATTTGTTATAACGGTTGAAAATCTCAGCCATGCAGCATACATCCCCGTATTCATTTGCCCAAATTGTTGCTATTGTTTCACAGTTGTCTCCAAAGAGACTGACAAAACGTTTTGTTTTACTTCAAGCCAGATGAAGGATCTGAGGAATCAAAACAAGGAATATAAACAAAGCCAAGCAAGCAAAAAGTCTGCAAACAAGATTTAAGCACAGATTTTGTCTCAAAACTAAAATTTCCAAGAACAAATCTTACATACTTTTTAATTTAAATCAGTGACTATCACACTGGTCCTACAAAACCGTAATAAGATCTATGTTGGATTGTTGGAGAATACAACATTATCTTTGATAGAACTTGTTCATTTGTTGTCTCGTTGCTAGTGGGTTTCAAGAATACGTGGAAAATCTTGCATGATACAAGAGCCATGTGACTGAATTCAACCAAATTCACGTGAAACAAAATGTTCAGGGCTTTGTGATATATTGCATATACAGTGATGTGGCTTTTTCACTGTTCAAATACCCTCCTCGATATCCAATTTTAGACACGATATACCATTTCGGGGGGAAAAAAAAATGTGTTGTGTGTTTTTTCCGTTCTGGGAGGCGAAAAGACGACTTGAACACATGGCATGAAGCATGTCGGCCCAATTTTTATCCCGTGAACTGAAGCGTCCTTATCAGAGCCAAGTATCTAGTTAATTTATGTGAATCGGATGCGTATAATTTACACGGCATATCTTGACGACAAGGAAGGTGTCGATTCCCTTCATTTGCAGAGCTGTAAGCCTATTATGTCTTGTTCGAAAGGTGTTCCGTGTAATAATACATTGTATGATGACAGACCCGACATTAGCTTGACAGCACCCCTCCTTGCCAGACGACGGATGGTTGAGCTATTCTTATCAGGTGAAATTGGGGGAATGACAGTATTAACACTTCTCGAAACTGGAAAGGGTAGTTTTGGAAAAAAAAGTGAAGTATACATTGAGATTAAAGTCAAGGTATGATTATGAAGTTGTCACAAGTGATATCTGGTATTTCGGCAAACGGAAGCATCAGCATACGCGAGCTCCTATAAATGCCATGCACATGATTGCTGAATTGTTAAGAGTTAGTAAGTTTCAGCTCATAATCGTTACGTTCCAGTGTTCTTGTGGTTGTTACACGTTTCAGTTAATTTCAAGTACTGTCTTGCGTTGAAACAATGTATGTAAGGGTAAGAGATCGTGATGCAACTGTCGGATTGTTTTCTTTTTTTCAGTTTGTGATAAGTGGACCATCATAGGTGAAGAGAGATGATATACTGTGTCAGCTCGTAAAAATTGACCAAAGTCGATATTCACCATAAATTTGCATGCAAAGTACACAAATATTACTGCTTGTACGAGTTTGTCTGAAATACTGCTTATTCTGTGTACAAGGCTGTTGGGCTCATGATTGCCGTATATTTTGATATTCTATAGTATGCATGGTGTATGCAGCCATACTCAAGATACTCGTCTCTTTCTTTTCATTTCTTTTTTTTTTTTTTAATGTCTGTGAAAGTTTAATCACATGCTGAACTGAACACTTGTTACTGAAGTACAGGCTGTATAGACTTGCGGTCCGTTTCAAAAATTTGCTCAGTCCTAAGACCAACTCAAAGCCGGGCGGTAGTTGGAATATGGCACAAATACTTTTTCTTTTTCTTTATTCGAGTTTGGAGTTACTTTCTGTGGCAAATGTTAGGTAGAATTCTTTTGGGTGGCAGATATAGTTATAATTTCACTTCAAAAAGTTCGTTTTGATTCAAATTGTGATTAGACTGTAATGATATTGTGAGCAGTACTTTAAAAAGAAATGGTACAATTAGTGATCTAGACATGCACGAATGACAATGATACGGTGTTTTCATATGTGATACATGTATTTACTTTTCTCGTTTCTCAAAGAAAAAAAGAAGAAAATACTATCAGATGTTCCTTCCAACAGCCTTTCATTCTTTCATTCGATTAAAAATAGGACTGTGACACAATTAATTTCTTCAGCGTATTGGTGTGTGTGTTTTATATTCATATGTTCGAAATGCAAAAATTTAAATGACATCAGCTTAATCATGAGGTCAGGTACACACTTAGTCCAGCCTCTCTAATGGTGGACCTGCATGTACAATGTATTAAAATCAGCAAACAAAAAAACAAGTGCACACACACACACACATACACACACACACACACACACAAATTCTCTTCTTCAGTAAACAGTAGTTTGAGTAAGCAAAATAAGTTTTTGACTTTTAGAATGTCCCGGTGGACAAGGATTTAAGAAAGGTGGGTAGTAATTTCAAATATGTTGAAATGTCAAAAACTTAATCTCTTTGACAATGCTTTCTATGGTGAAGCAGAAAGTATAAGGGACTTCGTTCAACATACAATACATTAAAAATGTTTGACACTGCATAGCACATATTCCATCGAGACTTTATTGTCATGTAGACAGTAACAATCACAATGACAGTAACAAACACATTTAGTTCCTTAGAATGGCAACCAGTAACCTGCACCTGATTTTAAAGTGTCATTCTTTCAACACATCTTTCCTTCTTGGAAAATCGCATCATTACTTCTAGTAATGTAAATGATAATGAAGTGTAATTCATTATTGCAAGCACACGTTTACATCTTGTGAGAAGTGGTAAAAATCAATACACATACAGCATGGTAGGAAATACCTTGCTTGAACTTTGTCAACTTCAACTTCAGTGGCATTAAATCAAATCAAAGATTCAAAGTAAAATTAAGCAGCCTTTCACCTGTTGGTTAGCCCTGTCTTACATGGTATTTTTTATCATGTACAAAGTTGAATAAATTCAAGCAGATATGCCTTTTTACAGGGAAGGAAATAGACATAATCCCATTCCTAAAATACACAACCTATGGCACCCTGTAATGTCAAGGCATAAAGAAGCTAAAAACAATACACGCACTTCAAATTACGAACATAAATCAGCATACATGTATGTAATTAGTCCAAAATTACAATGGTAGTGACATTTCTTACCAAACTAGGCTATCTAAATGTCTAACATAATGTATGGGCTTTGCCAAAACCTTGGCTTTAGGGTACATGAAAGGACACAAGCAAAGGGGGTTTGATGATCACAACAAACCATTAAAAATTGACGCTAACTGCATTTGAAAATTTTGCTGCAGACAAAGTAGTACACTGTAATCCCTAAATTCCTAATGCCATTACAGGAAGAGTAAACAATGTACACATAGTACTGTACTGGGCCCTCATCACTGAATTTGGTGTCGGCCAAAAGCAAAAACGATGACAAAAATTTAAAGGTCTTTTACATGTTATGAATTCAGTGTAATCACATTTTGCAATAAATACTTGGATAAAAAGATAAAGACTGTAAATACAATATATGTCTTCATAAGACAAAATTTTTAAATGAAGCATAAATTCAGCATACTATAACTAGCTTAAAGTGCAATGAGATAGGTAGATGATGAATACAGAATGCGTCTCCATAGGGACTTGGAGACTTGCACAAAGTATAGTGCATCAATAACAGCAGGTCATTATACAGGTTAAAATGGGCAAATCGCCCTCCCTCCCCCCCCCCCCCCCTTCCCAGAATGCATTGCAAAGATTGTGAATCTTAGCAGAATCCAAAGATGTGGCACTACACTGAAAGGAACATATACTCTGACATAAGTTTGTAAATGGAAATCCAAAAAAAGGTCTGTGAGGGGAGAGTGCTTGCAGGGAGTGCTCTGAGATATTTCAGCTTGGCCTATTTTCTATACTCCTATTGACCTTTGCTTTCTTTCTCTCTCTTAAAAAAACCAAAAACAAAACGAACAAAACGATATATATACGTATATACATTGTATATGTTTCTCTATGTTGTAATGACCTCGAAGGTGTGCTCTTCTTTTAATACATGTCAATTTTTGCTGGATGCCTGTACCAAGATTAGACTGTAACACTATATGCGGCCATCAGCATGGACAAAAACAAAACATACTGTAATGATTTGACTTTGTGCAAGTCACCAACACAGAATTGAAAAGTACAGTAAACCTCAAAATACCACAAAACTAGATATTATGTCAGACCTTGAACTACAATTTGTTGTTAAACTGACATATGACAACAATAAATGCAATGTAACATTCTTGATTGCCTCCTGGTTTCAATTTGACTTCGCATTGGGCAATGAAATATGTTGAAGAAATCTATATAATATCTACATGTAATTTTAAAAGCTGCTCCTGCAAGCCAGTTCATTCAACAACTTTGATCCTAGCCACTCTCATTAAACTTGAGTGGAAACAAAGGGTACATAAAAGGACAAGTTCACCTTCATAAACATAAGGATTGAGAGAATACAACAATATTAGTAGAATACATCAGTGAAAGTTTGAGGAAAATTGGACAATCGATGCAAAAGTTATGAATTTAAAAAATTTCATATTTTCACTTTTTTCGCATATAAAAGAGCACATGACTTGCCTCTTTCTAAAGGCAATGGGAATAATATTACCCATAACATATGTCAGTAACGAGTCAAGGGAATATGTACTTTTTTCAAAAGATGAAATTTTGTGAAATTCTCTTTATATTTTCTTTATATTGTTGTACGCATGTGACATCATGCACTGCAGTGGTCTTCTCATCCAGCGGTGACTGCACAAAAACTTCAAAAATTCATAACTTTAGAACGGATTGTCCGATTTTCCTCAAACTTTCAATGATGTGTTCTACTAATATTGCTACATTCTCTCAATCCTTATGTTAATGAAGGTGAACTTGTCCTTTAATGTTATGTTACATTACAAGCACACAAATTACTTTTCTTTTTCTTTTTTTTTCTGATCTGACAAACAAATCAAGCTTGTAGTTGATTCCTTGTTCTGATTAGGTACTCTGTAGTATGATTTCACCGAGTCAACTTGATTATAATACAACATACACTTGGGAATTTACTAAATGCATGTAAGCTTATGGCTAAAATTGTTTTTCAGTATGAAAATGACATAACAGATTAAGTTCCAGTGATTACATTACACATTTCTACCATGATTACGCCACTTTCAATGAAATAGTAAAACCACACTTTATATCATAACCTTGAGGAAGTATCTACACACAGAATTTCATCATGTATCACAACAAAAATGTAAACATGGTAAAGTGAAGGCAGCATCACAGTGTCTACACAGTATGCAAATCTTCACTAGATTTCTCTGTTTGATATGAAATTAATGAAGAATAAGATGTATCCTTAGCATCATGCTATTGTGGTCTTGTAATAAAGAAGCAACCATGACTTCTAGGGGAAGAGGTTGTAGTTGTAATTCTTTGTCCAATTTTACTCTTTTTATCTAGGAAAACTTGAACAAAGTGTGACTGAAATGGGAACAACATTGTTTGCATAATTGGTACAATTGGGACTTCATGCATGAAACACACACACTGATGGGCTAAACAAGGTTTTGTTGACATATCTGATGGACTTAAATTTTAATATCTCCTAGAGCTGAAGTTAAAAAAAAAAATGTATCTCAGCAACCTCAGAACAAATTCATAACTAATCACATAACGAGGACAAGCAAGGTGACAAAGAAGAATGAAAGGGCCGCTGGATGGTATGAGAGAGAATCATGAGATCAAGTCAGCAAATAAAAATGAACTCATTTAACAGAGTTTGCGCTGGCGTGTTGATTATTCCTCAATCCAAACCGTACCTTTCAAACCATACAGAATGTGTTAACATCATTACAACAGAAATCAATAACCTCATCAGTTGCCATGTGTAGGTAGGTATGCATGCCTCGTGCTCTTGCTGTTGTGAAAAGTCATAACATTATTTGCCATCTAAATAGTACATGTCCACCTAACACAAACAAATAATTGCTCCAAAATTACCTTGATTCTGGAAGAACTGTATGCAGCAAAAGTCAGTTCAGCAGCATCTGTCAGTTTCAGTATACGGTGGAAAACTCAATACTAAAAGGTTCTCGAGACTGGTAACTTCTGTTCATTATATCAGCTACTTTGTCATATCATCTGCTATGAAAATCAATTAAAATAATGGAAATATGTTTCATCTGGACTGAAGAAGACTTTGTTTTGTCAAAAATTTGTAATCTTTCTTCACAGTGAGTTTTCGCTGTATCAAAAAAAAAAAAAAAAAAAAGGTGGAAACAAAGAGATCACTTGCAGATGTTGCTTCTACAGGTATTTCAGTCATATGTTCCTGATTTACACACCATTCAGCATCATTATGGAACTGGTCAGTACGACAACAGGTGTCATCTTCCTAGATAAGGCAGGAATCCTGTATGATATTGTCACACTGCACTGTGCTGTCTACTGTCTCAAATCTTCGGGGCAGTCAGGCTGGACATGTGGATGGCTGACCTTGAAGGCTTCCAGGGTGCTCAAGGCATCGTTGACTCTTGAAATGGTGGGGAACTCTTTCATGTCGACGTTAAACCTGCTATGCAAAAAGAAGGCAACCACCATGTCAGTGCAGGGCAATATTGTTTGGGTAATAATTGCTTTAATGTTATCTGCATAGGCAGCATCCCAAATATACAAAAACTTATCTCTATACAAGTGTATTAAGAAATAAAAAATTCAATATCACCAACAACCTTAAATCAATTGCAAAAGCATAATAAATACTGATAGTCTTATGACATGGAGAATGAGTGGCTTTTGTATCCCACTAGAGTAATTATGACTTGACAGTAATTACTTTCAGATTTACATAAAAGTGATGGTACAGTCAACCTAGCCTTTGTCAAATCCACAAGAATTGAAGAAAATCCTTCCACTTAAGTGAATTCTACCTTACATAATAGAATAATAATGTTTACATTTCTATCCGGTTTAGAATTCTTCTTTGACTAAGCCAATTTGATGAATTATGCGAGGTGCACTTAGGCAAGGTCGACTGCTATATATTGTTGTAATCACAGTCATAATTATTATCATCATCACCATCATTACTATATCGATCTGAAGCCGACACCCACCTGTTGGCATTGTAGACTTGAGGGACAAGGAAGAGGTCTGCCAGCGTCACCTCATCTCCCACACAGTACTTGCCAGACGTCGTCACCAGGATCTTCTCCAGGGCTTTGAAGCCGTTGGTGATGACTGTGTTGCCCAACTCCATCTTTCTCTCTGGCCCAACAAACTTGAGCATGCTGAGATTCTGCCAGGATGACAAAGAGACAGACTATTTTCGTCTCCTGTAACAGATCTCTCAAAATGCACCCCGCATCTCTAAGAATAGTTACCAGTACTGGCTCTCCCATTAGACATTAAAGGAGAAGTTCACCTTCATTAACATAAGGATTGAGAGAATGTAGCAATATTAGTAGAACACATCATTGAAAGTTTGAGGAAAATCGGACAATCCGTTCAAAAGTTATGAATTTGTGAAATTTTTGTGCAGTTACAGCTGGATGAGAAGACTACTGCAGTGTATGATGTCACATGCATACAACAATAGAAGGAAAATATAAAGGGAATTTCACAAAATTTCATCTTTTGAAAAAAGTACACATTCCCTTGACTCGTTACTGACATATGTTATGGGTAATATCATTCCCATTGCCTTTAGAAAGAGGCAAGTCAAGTGCTCTTTTATTATGCGAAAAAAGTGAAAATATGAAATTTTTTAAATTCATAACTTTTGCATCGAATGTCCAATTTTGAAAATATGTTGAATTTTCTTTACATTTTCTTTATACTGTTGTACTCATATGACATCACGAGCCTTAGTAGTCTCTTCATCCAGCGGTTCCAACACAAAAATTTTAAAAATTCCTAACTTTTGCATCGACTGTCCAATTTTCCTCAAACTTTCACTGATGTGTTCTACTAATATTGCTGCATTCTCTCAATCCTTATGTTTATGAAGGTGAACTTGTCCTTTAATAAGGTCTGTAAGTTTAAATAAGTGATCACTTGTTTGAGATGAGTTAAAATTGTCCAAGGGGGAGATGGTCAGGATGAGGGATGGGTAATGCTTCAAAATTATTTCCTTGAAGGTACTCTTCTGTACCTTCTACTTTGACTAGACTTGAAGTGTTTCCTAAAAGAAAACAGTGGCAGTGTCTTGATGACTATAGGCACACATTATTTTGTACATTGTATGTTAGAAAAATAAATTGTATGTTTGCAGTGTAGTTGTAAAAAATAAAGACATTTCTCTGTTGACAAATTATCATACATAAGGCGTTGTTTTCCTCTTCTGAAAAAAATCCTGAATATCAGTTTCATGCAGGCAACTTTTCCATTTTGACCTATCACAAACTGAGCGACAGATAGACTAGAAATGAGCCATAGCACATAAAAAACAACAACTACAAAACCCATAAAATGAAAGTGAAGAGATATAGTGAATTTGATTACAAATCCTGACAACGTCTTGCCTAGCAAATGGCAAAAGTTTGAGATAGCATGCACTAAACAAGCAAATAGGCAGCTTTTGACATGAAAATGTGCCTAAGTGAAATTCATCACCGATTACTAAATCAAACAAATCATTAATGTTTACTCAACAGTTGATAAGCGTCACAAGTAATGGTAGAAAGGTCTTGAACCCGATATTGTTGGCATGCATATGCATCCATGAATGCTGATCGCACTGTGATTAGCAAAGTGGTGCACCGAAGCTTATTGTGTTCGAATTCGAGAAACCTACACTGCGCACCTGAAGGGGCTGGATTCCGGCATTTATGATTTCAGCCAACCTGCGAGTCTGCAATATGAAACAAATAAGACAAAAATGAAAAAACATGCCCAAACTATCAAATGTCAACATAAACATAATTTGGTTCTTTAAGCAAAGTCCTGCATATCTTTGAATATGACTAAGTATCACACTATAAATTCATCCTAGTGTTCACCTTTTTATGTTCAATTCATCATAAAAAAAAAAAAAAAAATCCTAAATGCTCAGCATTATTGATGAGGTTTTTGTGCATGAACTGCACTTAGTTTACACTGTAAAACACATAAACACACACATTTTAAACCCCTATCAACTTTAAGTGAACAATCTCCCACTTCATCACCTCTAACATCTGGTCACAACCTTAGTTTCACAATGAAAAAAAAGAAGAAGAAGATATTAAATCTCATGTAATGAAGTACTGCGCCGAGTCCATGGTGGACTTATTCCAGAGCATAAGGTGTCGTGTATTTACTATGGGATTATTTTTTTTTCTCTTTGTCTACACTGCAAGCACTCTCAGAAATCAACCATGTTTGTACCAGTTCATTTACTGTTGTATGCTTGTTCATCAGAAGGAATATATATGTTGAAGACAGCACATACACCAAATGCCCACAACAGATCTCATGAAAATGACTCCCATGAATGGAAGAAACATAGAGACAACAAATTGGAGAAATTGGAGAAATTAAGGAAGAAAGTCAACATACCGAATACCTCTGAAGGGGATCTTTTGGTAGTATACTGACGCCATCTCGAGTTTCATCAAGGTATTCAATGATTGGCAGCTGAAAGAGGTATTTCATTCATAAAATAATGGCAATAATAACAGGCATATAATTTTAATTAAACCAGAATCAAAATCATAAGTAATAATGGCTATGGTATTTTAATAATGACTCTAGCATTGGTTCGGTTTCAATTCAAGCAAATCAGATCTGTGGAGATAGTAGTTTTCACAAAAGGGAGAAAATCATGTGGACCAGGCTTGAAAAATGAGTCATGTGTTTTTGACGCAGTTGCTCAAAACAATTGGCCATTTAGAAGAAATACGATGATCACTCACCAAAGAAACAACAACAAACAAACAAAAAGCAAAAAACAAAGTGTTTATACGCTAGCTGGGATAATACCAAAGGAGACCCCAAGCACTACTTTGATGCTCCATTAGTTTCAGATGTAACAAATTATTAATGATGATTTTGGTGTTTGTTTGTTCTTTGTTGTTGTTGTTGTTGGGTTTCCTCTTTTTTTTTTTTTTTGGGGGGGGGGGGGTTGATGCATAAAAAGAAAAAAACCTAACATCCACAATGTCATTTTTTTTTCTGTGGGTAACAGCGTAGTGCCATGACACTGTGACTCAATATGCAATGAATTCTCTGAATTTAAAAAACAAAAACAAAAACAAAAACTGGAAATCTGACTACATCCTAACATACCAACCCTCAAGAAGCGACATACTTACAAAATCACAAAGCTGTCACTTGCGTCACAATTTGAGTCACTATGAACTACAGGAAGTATACAGTGTAAAAAAAATTTGCTTACATGTCACAAGTCATAATATCCCCAACAAAAGAAAGAAAGGAAAAAAAAGAGAGTTGAATATAAAAGGGAATAATGATTTGAGCATAAATCTTGCTATTTTCATTTACAAACTCACTCTAGATTTGATACTCTGCAACTGATGAAAACGTGGGTATTGTAAAAATTTTACTATTTCATTCTTTGCAACTGATTGACAAATTGCCCTACATCGACGTAGATAAGCACTGAATTGATCAGTGTTTTAGTAGTAGCCATGATAAAAAATCATGGGCGTACATACTCGAGCAGGATTCGAACCCACGACCTCCTGATCACCGGACAGGCGTCATCTCCACTAGACCACCGAGCTTTCGCCCGACAGCAAGTGTTGGTTCTAATCCTTATAGCATGCAGCGGGTACTGCTTTGTTATTCAAATTTAAGAAATTCTTCCGTCGAGATGTTTTCATTGCAACTGATTGACAAATTGCCCTACATCGACGTAAATAAGCACTGAATTGATCAGTGTTTTAGTAGTAGCCATGATAAAAAATCATGGGCGTACATACTCGAGCAGGATTCGAACCCACGACCTCCTGATCACCGGACAGGCGTCATCTCCACTAGACCACCGAGCTTTCGCCCGACAGCAAGTGTTGGTTCTAATCCTTATAGCATGCAGCGGGTACTGCTTTGTTATTCAAATTTAAGAAATTCTTCCGTCGAGATGTTTTCATTGCAACTGATTGACAAATTGCCCTACATCGACGTAGATAAGCACTGAATTGATCAGTGTTTTAGTAGTAGCCATGATAAAAAATCATGGGCGTACATACTCGAGCAGGATTCGAACCCACGACCTCCTGATCACCGGACAGGCGTCATCTCCACTAGACAACCGAGCTTTCGCCCGACAGCAAGTGTTGGTTCTAATCCTTATAGCATGCAGCGGGTACTGCTTTGTTATTCAAATTTAAGAAATTCCGACTAGTCATCTAGTCATCTCCACTAGACCACCGGCTCGGTGGTCTAGTGGAGATGACGCCTGTCCGGTGATCAGGAGGTCGTGGGTTCGAATCCTGCTCGAGTATGTACGCCCATGATTTTTTATCATGGCTACTACTAAAACACTGATCAATTCAGTGCTTATCTACGTCGATGTAGGGCAGTTTGTCAATCAGTTGCAATGAAAACATCTCGACGGAAGAATTTCTTAAATTTGAATAACAAAGCAGTACCCGCTGCATGCTATAAGGATTAGAACCAACACTTGCTGTCGGCGAAAGCTCGGTGGTCTAGTGGAGATGACGCCTGTCCGGTGATCAGGAGGTCGTGGGTTCGAATCCTGCTCGAGTATGTACGCCCATGATTTTTTATCATGGCTACTACTAAAACACTGATCAATTCAGTGCTTATCTATGTCGATGTAGGGCAATTTGTCAATCAGTTGCAATGAAAACATCTCGACGGAAGAATTTCTTAAATTTGAATAACAAAGCAGTACCCGCTGCATGCTATAAGGATTAGAACCAACACTTGCTGTCGGGCGAAAGCTCGGTGGTCTAGTGGAGATGACGCCTGTCCGGTGATCAGGAGGTCGTGGGTTCGAATCCTGCTCGAGTATGTACGCCCATGATTTTTTATCATGGCTACTACTAAAACACTGATCAATTCAGTGCTTATCTACGTCGATGTAGGGCAATTTGTCAATCAGTTGCAATGAAAACATCTCGACGGAAGAATTTCTTAAATTTGAATATTTCATTCTTCAAATTCATTAAATTTCATTCTTGTTTTTCTAGAAATTAAACGGAATGGTAGCGTGGCATTATTTGAGTAAATAAGATATACTTACTGATTGGGTCATCAACACGCCATCTATCTGTAGAGATGGAACTTGTCCTTGTGGATTTATGGCTGTGTAAGCATCCGACAGCTATTTGGAATGAAACATAGTAATGAAATATTACTGAAAGGAGAAGATGATATCCCATTACATGTACCTAAAAACAGAAAAATACACCCCCCATAATGAAATTTTGTTACAACAATGTAAACATTCAGGTCCCCAAATTATCTACAGTACATGGTACATATCTTTATGTTGTTGTTTTTTTTTTAATTATACAGCATCAAGATTTTGATATGAGAAAAGAAAACTACTGATCCCTAAGATTTTGTTATACAAGGAGTTACCTGTATATCTTACATAAGCTAATCATCTTATAGTTGTTTTTTTCACTTGAAATTACAGGCAAACAGTCTGGGAATGATATTTCCATATTATGTGGTATAGTCAGCAATAAACAATGGACCAGCCTATAACCATGCAGGTGTAGACTTACCTTAATCATGACTTGCTGCATAATACACCTATGCAGCTCCTATGGTTGTACAACTACAAGCTTGGTAATACAGTGCACTTCCATTATAACAATGTCCTAAGGACTGGCAGTTTTCTTTAAATTGTTAACCCATGAAGGACAAATCCTGAGTATACTCAGGCCGAGTATACTCGGGCAAGTGTCTATGGGAAATGCGTGTTGGAGCAAAATCAGCTCATCTTCAACAGGTTAAAGGAAAGTTTGTTACAACCTAAGAGTAAAGTACACCAATGTATATACATGACAATCTTTAGACCCTAATTTCTACGTCATTGTAACCAGCATTTCATTTTAACCATGATCACTACAATACACAGGAGTGCACTGTAGAGTATGTAGCATTTTCCAATAAAGACGCAGAGTCCTCACAAAGTCTGTGAATGATTTGCATAGCTATGCTTTACAATAAGGGAATGGTTAGAATAATTCCACTGATTGGCCTGCCAGGCAAAATCTAAAGCAAAATGCATGACCCCATTATCGGAGCTAGATTTTAGCTTTCTCTGACATCCTACACGTGACCTTTGGGTCCACTTACAAACCTGATCAGTCTTCAGCAAGTTGACGGCTCGATATTCGTAGTCAATGCCTTTCAAAGCAAGAGCTGGAGATGGGGAAAGAGAGGCATCATTTTGATGAATTACTTGATTAAATCAAATTATGAAGATGCACTATTCTCACTGTTCACTTTGAAATATAGATAAATTAAATTTGCCTCCACAGATAAAATGTAATCATACTATTTTGAGGCTAGATAAAAGTACGCTTAACTTAAGTGTGTGACAGTGTGTGTGTGTGTGTGAGAGACTGTGTGTGTGTGTGTGTGTGTGTGTGAAGGAAAGCGAGAAAGAGAGGCAATAATGGACAGGGCACAGTCTGATGATTACTGTATATTATGCCATTTTTTTTTTAGTGAATTTCACAAGTTGGGTTCTATTAATATATTTTTTTTTAATTCTAATGACACAAACAAACACACACAAAAAAACATAGTCAATACGCGCAACATATTTCCATATAACTCATATACATACAAACATGCAATTGAAGGGCTTATTCAAACTCATTTACCAACACAATGGATACAAGTTTACATGATACATTGTGTCATGAATTCTCTTGTAGACATCCCATCCAACAGCCTACCTCCAAATTCCAGAATTCACAGAGGCTACTCCGAGATGATCCACACACATGTATGCACCCTCTTCTATTTTATCAGAGAAGATTTATACTGGATACTACAAGACTATGGAACAGCCTACCTGATCAGACCATCAAGTGCACCTCTGGCTCTACTCTAATGTGCAACATCTCCAGCTCAGTTAGAGGGCAGGAATGTGTGTTTTTTTTTCCTGCTCATGTTTTAATTAGCACTTTACATTCTTATGCCCTTACAGCTGTTTAAAGTACTGTGATAGGCCACATATTTAGGGAGCCTAATTTTTCGCGAATGGGGACTTCCCCCCAATTTTGTGAGCGGTCAAATTCGCGACTGTGGAGGACAGTACGTACTGAACAGAGAAGCGTATGCATATACATCACATTCACATCAGAATCAGAGTTAATATTTTCATCACATGTCTATTTAAATTTGCAAATAGCATCTGATTCTTGAAAATAAAAACCTCGCATTATTATTCGGCATATACAGTATACTAGCTGTACATGCCTGCACCTCACACCGCTGCACCATTACCAGCTGCTGCACAACCCATGACGGGCTGTACTTTACCAAAAGAAGAGGACACAGACATGACACACTGACAACTTCATCACCCATTGCTTCACCTCACCTGCACGAACTCTCCATGAGCACGAACTCCTGAAGTACGAGTGAAGGATGGGCTGCAGATATTAATGAGTGAAGACAAAGAGTTGAGTCAGACACTCCTGATCCTAGGGATAGGCTATGTCAAGGAAGTAAAACTAAAAGCACATCACTCACTTAGTCAATCACAGTAATCTCGACCTTTTTTTTTTCCTACACAGAATCGTATTGTATATTTTAAAGGCCTAGTATTAACAGAATGTACTGTACTGTAGTTCTAGGACCTACATTTGACTATTAATTGTTTTGTGAAGTGATATGATACAAGACAGTGAGAGGGCAAATACTATGTAAATTTAAACCTCTACCGGTATTCTAATTGTTGTTGGTTCAGCCAACTTCAGTTCAGCCTCAGGTGGGTTACCGAGCCCCGAGCCGAGGCCACATCGAGGGCGGGGGTCCTACTCCTAGTATTCCTATGGTAGTAGGTGGAAATATGGCTAACAATAACAAATAAGAATAACAACCCCTTGGCCTTGGTAAAAATCCAGACAAGAATAGTAGAAACCTGAGGCTAAGGTACATCAGACAAGACATGAACTTTAGAGCTTGTTCGCTCGGCACGATCAGTGAACATGGTGAATGCACATTTGTACAGTCGGTAGAGTCTAAAAAAGTAGGCCTAGGCTACTGGGAGTAATGTACAGTTTTATGTAGACGTCGAGACAGTCGGGGGTCATAGTCATAGACTCATACGTAGAATAGCCCGACCAGACGCTAACTACATGTATGTACAGCGCAGCGGCGACTGGGCTGTGTATAGTTAATTCATACACTACCGAAGAAGAGGTAGCATAGAACGGTATACATTCTTACGTGTGTTTTTAAGGATCGAAGATTTACTAACCTTTGACGAAGCCATGACTGGTGACGTTGATATCCTCTTGATTTTCTGTTACTGTGGGCAGGTAAGAAATATTTGTTTCTAGCGTACAGTAACGGCTGTTGCCCGGCTTTTTGTACAGTTGCTGTGTCGATCGTCGGGCTACTACTGCTGCATGCTCAACAACAAGATTTAGCTGGCCCCTGTGCAATAGTGGTGATGCCTGGGAACGTCCACTTCCACACACGTCTAGTACTTATGCACGTGTGTGATTCATCCAAAGAGATTTTCCCCATTCATCTCTGCACTGTGGTTTTGTGAAAGAGTGCCCTCTTTCGACTGTTTGCTGTAGTCCTCCTTCGACTGCTAACGGGTGTTCTTCCTCGCGTGCGATTAGCAGGTTTCGTTTTTACTATACGCTGTCGATCGGGTCTAGATTTATTCCAGTCTGATCTGTCAAACTATAGGAAAACATTTACACAAATTAGGTCCTATGTGATGATTTACAAACAGTGATCTGATTAAGAACGTATCCGAGGAAATTGTGTTGAACTTGTGTAGGGATGCCCTTACATAAGAAAGTAAGTTTGAATATATCAGCCCTCACCAGAAAATGCAAAAAGAAAGAAGAAGAGGAAGAAGAAGAAGAAGAAGAAGAAGAAGAAGAAAAAGAAAAAGAAAAGTGAGATACATGTTCACAAACTTCCCAGAAATAATGTAAATAATGTGCGTTTACACCTTGACTTGTACCATACATGACTATAATTGATACAGCAGATTATATTTGGCATATCGTTATGCAAAATCAACACAATATTCATGCACCTATTTGGTTCAGAGTCTCAATTTTTATTCTTCAGACCAAAGTCTGTTCATTAGATCAATGATTTTCTTTCATCATTAACTCATTTAAAGTCACATGCCTCCGATAATATTTTCCCTGGGATTATTTGGGACTGGTATACCATTGGTGATTGTTACTCAATATTCTCAAAGATTCGAAAAAAAAAAGTTAATGAAAAATACGAAATATTTTCCTGATTGGAGGCCTATATTTCAATAATGTAATAATATAGGCCTAGCAATTTGATTTATGTTAAAAACTATATGCCTACTCCTAGTTTATAATTATGACTCGGATGTATTGTGAAATATTAGGTAAACTGTTTATGCTATATTAATGGTGACAAGTGCTGTCGTACGCTGCCTTGGTATATTTTTCAGATTTGTGTATTTTCATATTAAACTCCTTATTTTGTCAATGACATTTGCACCATTGACACAAATTAAAGGTACAGTTAACCATTCTTTAGGCATGTTAGGAGCAGTGATTAAAAATGTTTGAGACATAACACTTTTGATGCATTTGTAGGTCAGTTAAATCACAAAACATCCTAGGCATGTTAAAAAATTGCAATAAGGCCTAAAACATAGGGAGATATCACTATCCTTCTCAATAAATCATAACTGTATATGGATTAGTCAAGAAACTATATTACCAATTCAAGATATAATCTGCTTCCAAACAGGAATTTTTATGCAACAGTATTTATTTGGTGCATTACCAGCCCCCTTACAACTATGTTTTCATCTCAACAGCAGTATTCATTCTTATAATACAAGAAACCAACAAAATTTTCATCCTCCCCTCTACCGAACCGAATTAGCCAAGTCAACAATTTTTTACCAAGGTCCCATTTTGTGGAATATTTTACCAAAGGAACTGAAAAACTGCAAATCATTACAGCAGTTCAGAAACAATTTTAGACGCACTTTCTGTATGTAATAGCAACATGGTTTTGTATATTCTGCCAGTATTTTACTCTTTTCTTTTTTTCCTTCTTCATCCTGCTTTGATTGTGAACCATTTGTGTCCATAATATTTTGTACCTATATATTGTAAGTTGAGAAAGTCTTGTATTTACTTTGGGGCCTATTCCCAACAAGCCTGAAAGGCTTTACTTGGTCTCCCACAATGAATATGTTTATACTATGACTTGAAATGTAATGATTGTTGTTTTTAATGTGGAATAAATGAAATGAAATGAAATGAAACATTTCTATTACAGCTATTGTTCACATTTTGTATATTAAACAACACTTAACATTAATTGTACTGATTGAAATTTTTACATTTGTTGTTTCTATCCCTAACTCATACTTTAAAACTATTTTAAAGCACTAAAGCTGGGTTTTTGTTTCTTCTGTAAATGGTAAATTATGCCTTAAGTAAACCTAAACAATCACAACAGATTTTCTGGGTATTCGAGGAATAGCTTTATAGTTCAAAAGATAACTGAAAACTCTTGTTCTCTCATATCAACACTTGAGAAAGAGCGAATCGTTCGAAAATTAGTATGCCGAAATAAACTGTTGGTGAATACAGCATGAACTTGGTTTCAGTTTTATGATGATAATTATCACACTATAAACACGTAGACAACTTTATATTCAAATCCAACTTTTACTCTAAGTCCCATGGAATTGAAGTAATATGTCATAACAAATTGACATGAATCTCTACTGAAAAGGGGTTGTTCGTGCGTTTGTCATTTCTACCAAATGGCGCCTCAAACGAGGGAGAAGCCGCCATCAACCATCAACGAAGTCTTTGGTCGACCTGATGGCTACGGGAGTGAGCACAAACACTGTGTTCCTTCAATTGCGTCCTTTCAGGATGTCAGTGAAAGAAGCTGCAGGGAGTGAACTTGACGTATTGTATGAGACATTGACCGTGCATCACAAAACCCACAAAAAGTCGCAAGCACTGATTTTGTGTTAGGACTGAAAATAAGTCATTGTGTCAGCCCAGCCAATTTTGAGTTTTTCATATTTTCTGAAAAAGCAGGTCTTCTTCTACATTATACTGAAGTTTGGGGTCATAAAACAAACAGGAAATTGTGTTTTTTAGCAGTTTTTCTTGAACACTTCGTGGTTGAATAGTGTGATTAAGTGTGTCTTATAGCGTCCTCTTTTCATTTCTTAAAAACCCTGCCCACACTCTTCACTTTCAACTCTAAAAACTTTAGAAAGAATGTTGCTACTGTTTTGTATATAGTGGGCATTTATCATCTACAGAATGTGTTAATTAAGCACTTTAATTTCAGCTTAATCCCATCATTGTTGTTGCTCCTATGGTTTACATCCTGTCTTTAGTTCCATTCATCGCACAGCTAGCACAGCTTGGTAAAAGCGTTTGAATAGACCCTGTACTTTAAAGCTTCTTTTCTCAGTTTACACTTTCCAGAGTGTGCTTCCAGAGTGTGCTATAATATTAAGATAGGTTAGGAGAGTCCATTTGAATTGAATTATACATCATTAAATTTACAGCTTAAAGTCTGCTCTTTTAGAAACTGCATGTCTGGCAACTTTTTGTTGGTTTTGTGGTCGAAGGACAAGAGAGCTGCGTGATAGATTTAGAAAAAAACACCTTGAAAAGATCATCGAATGGGATTGCTGTCTTGTCCACAAAGCTGGAGAGGTCATGCACCTATACAACAGGCATCTTATTACCTTGGACAATATTCACAACGAAACTGCATACGCTTCTTCGGCCCACCAAAGACAATGGGGAAGAAAACACATCAGAGATTTGTCAAAAGTCGCGAAAGAGAAAGTTGCAGATCTACAGAGATCATAGACAGATCGAGGTTATCGAGTCGGAACGAAGGACAGGAGGAATAAAAGAACAAACGGAGACACATCAGAATACTAATAAGAGAAAGGGGAGATATAGCGAGAGCAAAAAAATAGACAAAAGTCATAATAGTGACGATAGTATCCTATAACAAACAAAGAAAACAATATCGTTGAGAGACGCAAATTGGGAGGGGGGGGGGAAATGAGAATCGCGACCTATGAAAATCTAAGATTGAAAAACAAGCAATAACTTATCGATATCCCTGGAACCATGATAATGTCCTGACTACGTGGACCTCCTATAGATGTTGCGCTCATTTTGTGCCTTAGTCAGATTAAAGACGCTATCACAATGGAACCGTAGTCACAATGATTTACATACACTCTCATGTACAGACGCTCTCATCAAGTTTTTTCTCCTTTCTTTCTTTTTTGCATATCTTACACTATCATCTCTATCCCTTCTCTATCTTTGTATAATAATCAATGTAGATGAACACTAACACTTGCCGCGTTGTAGACCAGTGTTGCGTTGTTCTGTTAATGTCATGCAGATTGTGTTACGTTTGTTCTATCGTGTTGCACGTATACATTAGTATTTATATCGTCGTTGCATTGCATGATTGTTTTGCGTTTGTGTTTGCTATTAACGTTTCTTCAGTACGTCTTCAGTTACAGAGTTTGGGTTACTTTTTTTTGCTAAAATTCCGTTGCATTTGTATTGATTTTTGGTTAATTTGAATTACGTACTACAACAAAGCCAGATGATAAAGACACTTTTTTGTAAGGGAAATATAGAAAACCATCTTTTAATATTCCTTCTTTTTTCCGAGTCTTCACTAAAGCAAAATCAGGTGATCAATATTGTCTAGTTAATTTTAAGTTATTGTTATATGTATATAAATATCTGAGACATACATTCTGCTCTTCACTCTCGGCAAGAGGTGGGAGGCCTTCCTGTGCTAGGGGTAGTGTGAACATTGCGATGGGCTTGAATGAACACCACATGGATTACTGTCTTTTGAAGCGAATGAAGCGGGCCTTAAAAGAACGCTGGTTTATCACACAGGGCACGCTGTATAAGGACGAAGTGATTTACCGCAAGAAAATTACCTTCGAAAATTTTCCATGGCTGTCTGTACTCCTGTATATTTCAGCAACCAATCTGGACCCTGATGCAGTAGTCATGTAAAGTTGCAGTCACATGAAAACTTTTTATAAGGTCAAAGGTTGAACCATGCAAGTGTCACTGATACGTACGTCAGAATTTCGTTTTGCTGCAGCTCATTTCATCATGTATAATGACTACAGCAAAGCATAAATTCTGCTACAGCAGTGCCGTATTCTCTGAAGCAAGCTTCAGCTCAACACTGATACACATCGGCACTGGTATTAGGGAGACGTCGCTGACGAAAAAGAAAAGAAAGAAAATTCTTTTAAAGCAATATCACAACGGAAAAATATAGAAATATAAATCAGTGTGCAATGCATTAAACAAACATTTGTTTCTGTAATCCTTGTCGCAACTGGCAGCCTTTATTTATGTACATCCTCACCGGAAACTCAAAATAGATGTAGGAAAGGGTGAGTTTACAATGATTATAATAGGAAATGCCCCAAAACACATTTCATATACAATGTGGATTTAGCTAAAAAAGTTAGTAAAACAGTTAGTGAATGTCTTAAGTAGAGCAGATGACCAAAAGTTCATTTTTCAAGGCAATCGAAAGAGCACCCGACCTACCCCCCTGTTGGAGGTTTGGAGTGTACTGCATGACGTCATAACCTATCTAACCTACCTATAATCAACAATGTGCGGTCATAAAGTAATGTATTCTTGGACCATGTCCTTGTCCTTGTCTGCGTCTGCGTCTGCGTCTACGTCTCGTACCTGAAAGCCCTATTATACATCCTATATGCATTGCTTCTTTTCTTTTACAGGGGATGAATCATGTGACGCGAAGTTTTTTTTTCTTCCGAATCTATTGGAAGAGAGTGGTGCAGTTTGTACTGAACACAATGAAATATCAAATATAAGGACTGTAGATAGATAATTGAAAAACTGAATATTCAAAATGACAAATCCTCAAACAGCAAAGTAAATGAATAAATGCTGAATAAAGTATTAAATGTATGGATGAATGAGTAAATGAGTAAACATAATCTTAAGTAGCTTTCGTACTTTGGAGGTAATTGGTAATTTTATTGGCAATTTTCTCAAATTCTTCTTGGCATGCAACGTCTTCTGAAAGGGCTTGAAAATAACAGTCTATATTGAATGAAATAAAAAAGGTACACCCACTAAAGAACCTTTGGAATTACTAACTTCGTTCCGTATTAATGAAACTTCGGAATCATGAACCTTTTTTTTTTTTTAATTTTCAGATTAACGAATCTTCTGAGGACCGAACCTTATTTCAGATTCGGATTAACAAACTTTGGTATGAACGAATTGTAACAGTTTTCCCCTGAAAATTCATCAAAAACACCCATATTATATAAATGTACAACCTTCACTGCAATCTACTCAGGGCTATGCTCGTACTCTCTGTTTATAATGCTCTTTATATACCACAAACATGCATTTCAATTTTCGCAGGAGGCATGATTTTGGAGCAATATCTATCTGGTGAACATGTATGGCGACAGACTTTGCCACGCCTGACGCATGAGATTTTCGGACAGATCAAAATATACGGCATATAATTTCCATTTGTCTTTGGCGGCATTGCAGAAGTTTTTGGCTGCGTGAAAACACACAAAGTAGTCATCTCTCGTGATCTTAATACCCATCTTCTTAAAGCACAGACCAACGAAGACATCTTCCCACGGAAAGAGCCGGGTGGTCAAAGCGGTCCTGTAGGTTGCCTCTACGAGGTCTGTAGACATGATATAAGCCTGCCCTGTCAGATATGGTGGGTAGATCGATTCCGGATAGAACTCTTCTGAAATGTAAAATTTGCTGTTCTTGTTTCGAATGGCGGGAGACGTGAAGAGAGCGTTTCCAGCGGTATAGTTGTGTAATGGAGCTTTAGAGAGCATGTCGATAATCCGGGGTACATTCAATATTACATCGTCATCAATTCTAATTGAGAATTTGGCTTGTCGACAATGGTTCGTCACCCACTTCAAACCCATGATCGTCTTTCGTGTTAGGTTCTGGTAGCTATCGATCATGTCCTCCTGCACAATATCCCTGTGCAGCTCATATTCCTGGTCAACTTTTGACTGCACAGCATCGTCAGATGTAATACCCAACATGAACACTGTTCGTACTACAGTCTTGTTAAATGACAACCATTGTTTTTCATGTCCAAAAGTAGTTCGTATGATATATCGGCGATTAAAATTGCCAGGAGCAGATGACACGAAAATGACAATGTCCACCCCTTGATGGTCTTCACGATGATCACTTGTGCTACACAGATTTCTTGGATTGTGTAAGTATGGGAAATCGTGACTGTCGATCGGCTCTAGCATATACTTGGGTAATGGCTTCGAAACGTTCTTATCCGTTTGCTCTCTCGTGGCTGATGAGATATTAGACCAACCTCCAATGGCCACCGTCCACGATTTGAGATGAAGAGGACTGCTTAAGGAGGAAGTATACCTCTGTGTTCGTTTCTGGTCTTTCATTAGAAAGGAAACGGCGCTTATTCCAACAATGATCAAGAAGACCAGACGGCAACATCTCGCCTTGCGTGCATGCATGTTCAAACGAGTATAATATTGGTAGATTTGTTGTCCAGGATTATGGTGTTGGCTGTAGTTGCACAATTGAGTTAATGAGATGAATACCTGAAACTAAATAACGTAACTATAACGCAACGTAATCCTCACCAGTGCGGAAAAGTTGTTTTACACACACATTAACTCACGTCGATACACCGCAACCAATCAAAACCTTCCGTCATCAAACAAAAACATTCTTATATTTTCGGTTATAGAAACGCAAATATTACGTATTTTTCTTTCAGGGACAAACCTATCTGCTCTATTGTAACTGCAGCATTATATTTCCCACCAAATAATGCATTAAAGCATGTGATTTTGTGGTTGGAATGTTTGCTGTTCGTCCTCCTACTTTCTCTCCCGCTGCATTGTATAACAGTAACAAAAAACCCCAAAACAAAACAAAACAAACCAAACAAACAAACACCCCAAAAAAACTTACAGTGCATCAAGGCCGATTAACTGAGTTCCTTCCTCAACTGAGCTGTTCTAAACTAGGGCCTATATCATTCATGCATTTCTGCTGGTCATATCATTGTGGATATTCAATCAATTCTCTCGCATCTCTCGAAATACAAAAGAAGTTTGAGGTGAAGGAGACCTTGGTTTTCTGCTGTACAGCAAGTTTTAACTAGAATGAGATTACCTTCTGGGGTAGCATCGGATGGACAGTCTAACTCTATGTATAGGCTTCGAAATCTTTACCCATATCCTACACATCCTATAGCAGAAAAGATCAGGAGCAAAAATGATTACAAAGTCATCACATGATATAGGACTTTGATAAGAAGGACCAGAAATTTACATGTTTCATTTAGATTATCATGTATTAAATTGAAGAGTTATCTCTCCCGCTTTGTTCTTTGCGTGCTTTTCGTGCTGTCTAACATGCCATCCTTACACCGCTAGTCCATCGTCTCGGTGTAGGCCTAAACAGGGAATTGCAAAAAGAGGAAGAAGTAGGGCCACTTTCATTAGTGTACTGAAGAAGGACGCAGACCTTGATAGTATTAATGAGCTAAGGACAGTCATGTTAGATAGAAAGGTTTGGAGGTGCAACTTTGTTTATGGAACCCATAGTTGGCATGTGCTAATACATGCCCTCGAATTAGTAGTAGTAGTAGTAGTAGCAGTAGTAGGGCCTAATAGTAGTAGGCCTATGTACATTGAGTGTTCAACTCATTGAATTTCGAGATAATCCTACTTACACTGACTTATAGCTCGCAGATCGTCTCTGGCCATCCATGTCCCCACTACCTTATAATTATATGGAACTGCTTCTGCATCCCATCCTGTTCCTCCATGCTTTTTCGTTATAATCATAATAGTGGTGCTCTCCCTGTGCGTGTATATAGCCACATTGGTTTCAATCTTGTCTTTCATTATAGTAGGCCTAGTAAGCTTCATAACTGGTTCAGACAGACAAATAGCAATTCAGTGGACAGTGAAAGATAGAAATCTATACAAGATTGGTTAGGTGTATACTATGGATGTCCAGGATTCTTTATCCGGAAATGTAGCGAAGCATTCAAGCACGTCAGTTGTACTATTCCACTGATTTGAGTTAGTCTTGCGTCGTATTTCATTATTAGTTTAAAAACCCTCCTTTATTTTGTGGAAAATGGGGAAGAGGAAATATGTTATATGACGATCTGATGCAATATTTCGATTTTCTTGAACTCTTTGACGTAGAATAGTCTGACAGAGCACGATGCAAATTTTCTGAAATAGATAAATGAACAAAATGAAAAAAAAATGAATGGATAGATGACTAGATGAACACACCAATGAATAAAAATCATCTGTACGAGAATTTTCATTCCAAGGTAGTTGGTCATTGGTCATGAAGCAAGGTCTGCCCCCCCCCCCCGCTTCCTGCAATACACTTGGCGCCTGCTTTAAGTCCCCTGACCCTTGAGTAGCTGGTTGTACCCGCTAAGACCATCGCCCAGCTCAGCTGCTCAGCTCCTTGTAGCGTTTCCATCGTGACCGCGTCACCTGACTAGGCCCACCTTCCACGCGACCATACTATAGCGCCAGCTTTAGCCCTCGTCGGTAGCTAGCGTGGTTGACCTCCTTCTACAGCTGGCTGATAACCCGACGACCAGTCCAAGCTCCCTGCATGGCAACTCTCTAGTAGCGAGTCCACGCTGACAGCATGATCCGTCCCGCCCTGTTCAATTCTTACTTTTCCTCTATGTATGAGACTTCCCCCAAACTCTACTACAAAGTATTGCTTTGCAATCTAATGAATAATTATGATAATGAACAATTATAACCACTTGGAAACCAAACAAATACCAGTGGCATGCCTTGACCACTGGTCTTAAAGGGTGTGTACAGTTCTGGTTGAAGTGAGGATTTAGCTTTTAAAACGTTTTGCGAGATATTCAGAAGCCATTCTATGAGATGTCAAAGAGCATGCAATTCAAAGGGGTATCAAAAGTTTATTTGATGAAAATTGGTTTGGAAATGGCTGAGATATCTAAAAACAAGGTGAAATAAAGAGATCCTAATAAAATGTGTTGCATGTCGCCTTTTATTATTATCATATTTTTGGATATCTCAGCCATTTGAAAACCAAATTTCATCCAATAAACGTTAAATCCTTCTTAAAATTACATGCTCTTTCATATTTCATAAGAGGTTTTTCCTTATCCCACTTAGGAATGTTATAAACCTGAATCCCCACCTCAACCAGTAGGTGCCTACTGTACAGTCCCTTTAACCACAACTGCCCCTACTGGTCTATCAAAATAACTAAGCTGTCGTGCAGGCACAAGGATTAAACAACTTTGGCTTAATAACCTCTGCAATAATCAGGACTAGAGGGACATTCGTATACTGCGCACATCACATAATATTTTGCGACCCGTGTAAAACGAATTTTGAGAGTGGTTAAATAAAATATTTATTATCCTTTGTTCAAGAGAAAAGTTAGTGGTTTCCTCAGTTGAAGACAATGAATAATTTCACTTCTGCTATATCGTCGGCAACATTTTCGCCAGCGGCCAATCTCGTGAATATAAAGTTAACACGCAGGATTCGCAAAAACAAAAACAATCATCCAATTCATCGGTTACGCCATGTTGTAGCAGCGACCTCTACGTCCATTGCAGAAGAGTTAACTTACACTTACAGTACTGTATGACCTCTCCATCTCATTGCAAGGCAACTCAGAGATTCCACGGGCAGAGACTTCGAGGCACCTTAGCGCCGCTGCTGCCCGAGGGATCGACGTGGAGAGAGGGTGTGGAGAAGGGGGTACTCCCCCCCTCCTATTATATGATAAGGAGCTTTAGCATTTTCAAGCTGCAAAGGGATCTAGTAAAGAAGTAATTGTCTCAAAATGTGACTGTTTTGGTGGTTTGAAATCCGGGATTTTGTTTTGTTTTGTTTGTAAGCACAGATTTCATTTTGTCATTTTTTTCTTTGCCAACTGAACAAGAAATAAAGCTTCGTGGAAGGCTTGCCCTACTCAGCAACAGATTGTACGAAAGTCAAATTGCTCTCATGTTCAACAGGCACGTGATATAAGTATTGATTTTAATAATTTTGCATGTAATCAAGAAAAATATTGATTTGAAGATTGAAAGAAAAGCATGAATCGGCATTCTGTAAATCTTATAACAAATTCAAATCCAGGCCAGGATTCACCTGTTGTCATGAATATTTGACTTTTCATTAGCAGCTCATTTTGTATTCATTTAATCTGTAGATAAGGGAACCTATTTTTAAAACTTTTGATTGGGCGGAGTGGATCTGAAAAATATTTTGTTGTGTGCTGCTTGGAATGATAATGCATACAGTAGTAACACGTGCATGGTGCCAATCCACCCATAGTAAAACTGTAACATTTTATTGTGATGTGGGTCATATTTTGTATGCTCGACTCATTCAAAGAAATTGGACAGACACATTTGTATGAATACCGATACATGTACTTGTATAACTTCAGAGCCGAATCCAATGAGAATGTATCATGAACTGGAATTTTATAAATTCTTTATCGATGGCAAATGATCTTTAATTTAATGATTGCAATGAAAATGACTTGAAAGATAGGCTAGAAAAATCCGGCCTAGATGATGATTCCACTTTACTGTATATTGTGTCAGCAAACTGTCAAGTTGAACAAGCCTATACATTTTCCGGACTCCACTACTGCGGGACTGCGGGACTCTGGGACTCCGGAACTCCGGGACTCCGGGACACCATGATATCTACGTGAGCTCGTTCCTATTCTCCTCGTCAAAAGATACAATACAAAGGACTGTACTGCCATTTAAGCCCGCTTCTAATCATGGAGATCTCTTTACACGGACATTGGATATAACTATAGTGGTTTCAGAATTTGCTTTCAAAATACTGCACCCTGATCATTAAATACATTTTGTACACTGAAATATCTATTTTCATTTTTCATTTTCTTTCAAAGTGCTGATCACGACTGAGCTACGGCGTTTTTTTAAAGTAATCTTACATTTTGTTGGTGAAAAATCTACGTAAGAGTCTGTAGCCATAATCAACACAGATCCCACAGGTTCATTTTCTGTGACGAACAGGGTTATTCCCCCGACCCACCATCACCACCCTTAATGTCTTCACTGGAGTCTAATTATTTGCTTGATCACGTTGATTATAGAATCTACGATGCAATTCGATTTCTAATTTTAATGCCAATATGTTATTTTCGTGTGAAAGCTTATGGTAATATTCTGTGGTAACATTGTACAGCTGACTCACTAGGTAAATAAATTGTTTAATATTTCAAAAGCATATTAGTGCTTAGATAGCCGCTGATACGACATTATGCTTCGTTGACAAGATGCTCCGTCAACTGTCGGCGGAGCAATAGGGTATTGTCGATGGAGCATTTATCGCAATTTTCGGAGTAATAGATTGTCGGCGGAGCATTATTTTGTCGGCGGAGCAGATGTCATGGAACCGCACTATGTAGCCAGGGAAATAAGCATCGTATTAGCCGACAAGTGCTCTGAGATTACATCATCAACGCATTATGTGTCTGCGGTATGAAAGCTGCCGACATTCATCAGTAATGGGCAGTTTGGAGAAATGTACTTTATGAACTCTATTTTCGAGATCGAAATCGGACAAGTGTAAAAGGACCACTTAGATCAAGACCGTTAATCAGATAACATGATTCACAATCATGATATCAAAATTCCTCACTCAATAGTGTAACGCGGTTTCCATGAGCGTACGGGCGAAGCTTGTAATGTATACCCTGGAATAATCCAGCAATGATAATTCGAGACCACAAGCTCAAGTTCAGTGTCACGAGCTGTGGTTGACTCGCCGTCACGTCGGCATGAGCAAGAGATCCTCCCCGCCACATCCGCCGTCTGATGACAGTCTTGGTTAGAGGCGGCAGTCAGCTATCCCTCTGAAGTCTGCAGAGAAGCGTCAGAATATCTTATCCACTCTTACTACCATTGACAGACACTGCTTCTTTTGTGATTCCTTGCGGTCTCTAACACTTCTTTGGTTCACTCTTTACCCTTATGCCCCCTATAATATGTATGTGTGCCTTGTTATTTCATAATTTACGATGAATCAGTACAGCGAAGTGAATAGAACCCTACATCATTTATTTATTTGCACATGAAGTGAAAATTGTATGAATGCTTAGATACTACAGTTGTATCGTAACTTGCATTAATGTCATTGTATTGATCATGGTATGCTATAGGGCCTAGAAACGGTAAACTGTAGTTTTATTTTTATCATTTGTATTCATGACTTTGTGCTGATTTCTAAAACAATGGCAAGTGAATAATGATAGTATCAAGGAGAATAGGCTACAATGAATACCTAAATGTCAAAATCTACCATGACCGATTGCAGTTTGCAAACGTTGGCTGTGGTTAGTTATAGGCCTCCACTTGCCAGGTATCTTGAAAGGTTCCCACTTGATAAAAGTTTACAATATTTGATTCATGGACATCATGGTAAGACTAAATTGAGCACAATAATATGTCTGAAAACTGGTGATATTTTTGAAATATCTGGTTTGTATAACAAAAAAAAATCGAAAGTCATTTCTTTTCTTCTTCTTTTTTTGTGTGTGCTATTTTCAAGCCCTGTGTGTCTGTTTTAATTTGGACAGAGTTTCAAACACCTCATTCGGATCCTAAATACTAGTACTATGTTCCTAAACATAAGGGTTTTTTTTGCAAACTGCTGGTGCGAACAGTCAGAGAAAATTGGCTATCGCGTGCGTACTTCCTCGGTTGCTATGGGAACACTCTCAGAAACTTGAGACACATCCCTGCTTCACGGCGAGCTACAAGTCCCTCTCGGATTCAGAACTGTATCAATTGATCAAAATGTTGCAGTGTTTCCGGTGCAAGGGGTTAAAATAAAAGTCCTTGCACTCGCATTTATCCCTTTTCCTGTCTACTTGTTCCGTGATGCTATCTTTGCTAATGATAAATGTGCAGACCCAAGGGAATCTAGATGTCATAATGTATTATAGCGTTTTCAAGAAAGATGCCGATACGCATTCTGAGAACGTTGTAGTTATTGAGGCCGCACTGTGCAAGCTTATTTGTGCATGCTACTTGCAATAGTGAAAATAAGGGGAAATGAATGGGCGTACTTATACTCTGTGTATCAGCAATCAACGACGAAGAGTTACCCAAACTTCTTAATGTTGTACTACGATGTGATTCTTCCCTTGGGACATTCATAACGTTTACATGGCTTTGATATGAACACCAAATTAATCTTTCTCATGACGTCAAGATCGTCAGTTGGTCGTAGTTGCACATTTGAAGTGCCATTGTGTTTTCGTCATTGCCATTTTTATCATCCCATCCCTGTAGATGAGGGTAACATGAGAAGACCTGCGTTTCGAAATATGAATTAAGAGAAACATATTCAAAAATTGCTAATTTACACGACCCCCCAAAAAAACAACAACAACAACAACAGAACAAAAAAAAAAACAAACAAAAACAAAACAAACCCCAAAACCACCACACAATGCCCTGCGTGTGTTCGTTAATCTGTTTTGTTGTATTGTTGGCATTGTTGGCAAAAATGTTTATCCATATTCTGATAATGCTAACCAGAAATACTCAGTGTGATCATACAGTGTAGATGTATAGATGATCTAGTAAAATGAAAACTCAAAATTTGCAGGGTCATCCGTATGACTTGTAACATTTAAGTAATATAATTATGTCCCCAATGGTGTTCACTGAAATGATTTGCATGGAAAAAAGGAGTTCTCTTGCATTTTATTCACGTGTACAGATGTGAATGATTTATGTGCCGGTATTTTGCTTACCTGCTAACTATTGTATTGATATTAGTATCAATAAACAAATTGCTTTAAAATGAAATATTCCCTATTTATTTGAATCTCAAATTACTTTTGTAAACAAACAATCAAAACAATGAAAGTCAAGACCAAAGGTGAATTTTTGGAGGCAGATTAGTGGCAAAGTTAAGTTGTATAAGCCATTTGTTACCCGTTTCATTTGAAATTGTCCCCCATACTTCGTTTCAAGATTCTCTGAAGAGATTGTTTTTTTTTTTTTTTTTTTTTTTTTTTTTTTTTTTTTAAACCTGCAATCATTTTGACGATGAAGCTTGCAGCACGACTTTGGTGGGCTGCGGAAAGAAACATCTGGCCTTGCCGGTTGTTACGTATTCTCGGACTAACATTGACAATGACATAGAAGATTTTCTCTTCATTGTATAGGAGCCCTTCCACGAGTTAACGAGTAATCTGCAACATTAAACAACATTGTACCAATGATACCCAAAGGGATATGATCTGACTGATACAATAAAACACTCAAAACAAAAGCAATACAATTTGAAAAGTGATATAATGAAAAGTGAGATAAAAAGGTAAAGATCAAAGGAAAACCAGGTTAGATGACAGAAACATTTTGCTATAAAACTGCAATCAGTTTATTACAAATTATCGCATTTGTTGCGTGGAAAATACCACAAACTTTACATGATACATGTAGACTATTCCAAAATATATACTTTAACATGGCGTATTTCAGTAGTTGAAGGAAAATTGCAGCAAGTTGTATGGTACTCATTCGTACACAGTAATGTATAATTCTACGCGAAGTTCGAACTGAAAGAGAAAAGACAAATAGCTATTACGAGGCAACAATGAAAATTGGTCTATACCCCGTAGAAGCTAGACTTGGGGCGGTTTAACGCTTATAACTTAAATGATTCTAATAGGTTCAATTTTGCACATTCACGTGTGACACAATAATTGTAGCACCTTTACGGGTAAAACTTATCACCTTTCAGACCATTCAGGACCTTTAAAGGTGCAACTTTGCACCTTTCTGGTCTAAATAGTGTAACATCGAACCTTTCTGGTTTGAAAGATGCAAAATTGTACCCGTAGAGCTGCTTAATTGTGCTGCACGTGAAGGTGCAAAATTGAACCCTTTTTCTTTGTTCTTAGAGTGTATGATTGACCGAAATCACACAAAAATCAGGATTTTCCGTCGCCTTGGATTTATCCCCGACGATTTCCTAGTCACCAGTTTGACAGTACACGTCATGCTCCCAACTCGCCATTTATAGACGCCGTGGGAATTTGCTTCATGATTAGTCATCTACGTCTCCTAAATCGGGAACAAGACGACTAACTTTATGCTTCCCTGTCACATTTTACCGACTTTCCCACCCATCACCGTGCCAAAAAGAAGGAATAATTCATTAAGGCTCATTTGCGGAATCTGATCATTGCCCTTCCCAGGCAGTGAACTGGTACTTGCCGATTCATTCACTCTACAAAAACAAAACAAAACAAGTCACACAAGCGAGCAATGAACTTGAGGTGCATTAAGTTTGTCAATGCAGATATGTAGGGTCATAGACATGACTAGATATTCAAAGACGCTTTTCACCGTTCACTGGCTAATAGATGTTTTCTAAGTCAGGCAGTGAAGCTAATAGTTTATCTGCGTAGAGACTGCTCTCCACCCAAACTCGCATCATGTGATCTGTGTCTAGGTCCATAAACACTGCGTATCTGATCCACTGGTTGTCGGAGCAACTGGCAGGCCTTGGCCCCAAGAGCGAACACAGGAAGTGTTCATCATGCACTAGTCTGGTTCCCATCTTTTGAAGACACATGCCGACAAACACGTCCTCCCACGGGAAGAGCGGGGTGACGAGCGCCGTGCGGTAGATAGCTTCCGCCAAATCAGTGGACATCATGTATGCGTTGCCCGAGATGTAGGGCGGATAGCTTTCTTCAGGGTAAAAATCCTCAGACAAGTAGTACTTTGCAAACTCGCCGCTCTTCTCTCTCATTACGGGCATGTTTATGTTGACGTTCCCGACCATGAAGTCGGTTGAAGGAGCGTTGACAATAAAATCTAAGATGCGAGCTTTGTTGATCATGGAATCGTCATCAATTTTGATGGTGAAACGAGCATGTCGACAATTTGTGCTCACCCATTTTAAACCCATCACAGTTTTCCGCGTAAGATTTAGGTAAGAATCAACAAAACTCTCTTGAACGATGTCTTTGTACATGCGGGCCTCGTCATCAATCTTTGCTTGTAGCAGTGGGTCCGACGTGGCTCCAAGCATGAACACCGTCCTTGCTATACTACGGTTGCCAAATTCCCACGTCTCGGCATTTCCATATGTCACACGAATGTAATCTCGCCGTTTCAAGTGATCTGGGGCTGATATCACAAAAATCAGTAATTGCACATGGATTGCATTCCCTAACTCATCACTACATACATTTGACGGACTATTCAGATATCTATATTCATGTGGGTCTATCTGTTCTGAAAGATATTTGCCTTTACGCTTTTGAGAACCATTGCCCTTTACTGACTTAACTAATTTTGTGTATTTCAGAAAGAAGTTGTCTGTGCGGTCCTTTCTTTCGTGCACACGACCATTGAACGAATTCCTGTGGAGTTCGCTTTGTGTTCCTTGTGAATCTGAAGACAGTATGAGGTAGCGGCTTACCCGCCGGCTGAGCGGGTCGGATTGGGTCCGCCTTGATTGCGCTACTTCTCGCACTCTCGTCGACCCATAGAATACAACGAAAGTGAAGAGGGAGATAAAGGCGACTTGCGATGTTTTGGGTTTCCATTTTCTCAGCCTTAGTCGTAGTCTCATCGCTACTCAGTTGGTTCCGCCGTTGCACGATGAAAAGAACAAGCTATCATGTTACTCTGTCGGTTTTGAATTTCCAGGGAACAATGAATCATTCAATGACTTTCAAAGCATAGTGATGTGCAATTTGACTGCATATCAAAAGCGCCATGGTGATAACACTCAAGCCGATGCTTGCAGGGGCTCCAAATGTACAAAGATTTTGTAAAGCGTCAACCGCGGCAGAATCCTGACGTCTTACTTTGAGAATTGTCTCGCACTTATTAAGGGTGTTAATTTGCAGTCAATAAAGAAGGAGAGAATATGACGGAAGTCGAGTAAATTTCATTTGTTTTTGTAATCCCTGAATCCTTCAGTTTGGTGATGCCTTTTCTGAGATCTTTAGAGTAGTAATCCGAAACAGTCTGCGCCAACGCTGGCTACCTACTCCGATTGTATGGATGGAACCAATCCTCCATAAAAGATGGCGAGCCGACGATCTGAAATGGAAATTGAAAAGGATTATAACACACAGTCTATCTCCATATCTTAACCCATTTTGCAACAAATACGATTAGTAATTTTGTCGAAGAAACTACTACAAACTTTTCTTCTTTTGGAAGCCTGTGACGACCTGAGCCAAGAGAGTAGACAGGAGTCGTTAGCAGAAATGAATTCATGAACATTGTCGACATATTCCTACAATGAAACATATATTGCGTATCAAAGTGATTCTTTTGTTTTTCCCTCTGTAGCCTCCTATCCATTTGCATAACTGTCCGGTTCATTGTTGCATAGGCACCTCGCCGGGTTAGAATTGGGACGCTCATAATCATCACGTACTGATTGTTCATTTCCGAGGAAAATATCTGGTTGGATAATGTAGGCAGGAGATGAGCTAGGTTGAACATAACATGATGTCATGAGCGTGTTGGTGACTATGAAGAACACTAAGCCAAGGCTTTACAGTCCTTCTATTACATTTATTGGTGACTACGCGTCCACTGCCGAGTGACTAATAAAGCAGGTCGGTTTATGTAGAAAGCTATCTTAACTTGTACGACGGAAGTGATGTTTTCAATGCAACTTTATCAGCAAGATGACGAATGAAAATGTTGCCGTATTAGTCGTAGTAAGAAGGCGCATTTCAAATTTCACATTTTTACCAAGAATGGGTGCTTGGAAGGACGTTTTGTTATGAACACACATTCTCGTGCATGTAATGATAATAATAATGATATAGTAATAATGATAACAATAACGATGATGTATGATGATGATGATGATAATGATAATGATAATAATGCTTATGATACATGTAGTTAGATTCGATTAAAACAATATTCTACGCTCCTCCTTTCAAAATGATAATAAAATATCTTGTCATTAAGCAACTGTTAAGTATGAAATTATCAATATGAAAGGCTGCTTCAAATCAGATGTTATTAGATAACCTCTTCATTCTGAAATTTTGTCGAAGAAAAAATATTATGAAAAAAAAAACATGCACCACGTGGGACTACTAAAATTGAAAAAAAAAAATAATCGCCATTTACACGCATCTCCTTTGTATTATTGTATGCATGCACTACGAATGTGATGAATCCTTTCTCAATGAGATGATTTTCTGGATTGTGTCCAGGGTATGGTTGAGCTACACGTGTGACATAATCAAGGCTGACTTTTCGTGGAAATAGTGCCAGATAAACATCATTGTTTATGCTTGACTTGACATCGACGATTTCTGGCTCAAGTACTGGTGAATTCAATAAATTAGGCTTTAAAATCCGTCGTTTTGACACCAAATATAATTATCTCTCTCTAGGGAGTGATCCAACAAGTTTTTACAAATCCTTTGGTTATGAATCGTGATATAAAAACCGTGACAAATATAAGCATCCGATTATTTAACGCTTGAAAGACGCGAATGAATTGGAAAACATGACAAGGTAAAAGGAAATAACAAAGCCCAGGTGAGACTTATTTGCATCTATGGGTACGTTATTGAAGAGCAGAAATAGACGGCCATGAGAGAAAAATCACGTCTTTATAGTAAAAGTTAATCTTTTTTCAACTGATAAGGAAACTCACAACTGTGTGATAATACTGTATGTTAAATATCAAACACTGGCACACCAAAAATTTGTTCTTCATTTGTTAAATGCCGAGTCGATTCCACGACAAGTGCTTGATTATCTTATTGAAAATCAGGCATTGGAAACAAATATTTAAATGTTGTATTAGAGAAATATCTTGCTTCTCCGATATTACTTTTACAATATTACTTTGTCTGAATTTCTTTTACAATGGGGTAAGCGGCTTTTACGTGTAAAACCCCTAACGCATCACACAACAGCGTACTGTTATGAAGGAGCACTTCTATCAATTATAAATCAAAATCACATTAATTAAGTTCTTTAAGAGTTCTGATATTATCATTTAAGTACACTACACGTTCATAGGAAGTCAAAACCCAATATAGAAGTGCATTGACTGAAAGCAGCAATATTAGTGTAACACATCAGTGGAAGTTTGAAGAAAATCGGACAATCGATAAAAAGTCGCTTGATCATAAGACGACTGCAGTTCATGACATCATATGGACAAACAATCATCAAGAAAATATAAGGAGAATTCCACAAAATTTAGGTTTTTTAAGTACACATTCTATCGACTTATTACTGTATTTAGGGAAGCATTATTCCACCTGCTTTCTGAAAGAGGTAAGTGAAGTGCTCTTTTATTTTGCTAGAAAAGTAAAAAAATATTTTGAGTTTTATCTGTATTTGCTTTATACGGCGACGTCATGAATATCACAGCACCGAAACTTTTGAATAGGTTGTTCGATTTTTCTCAAACTTTCACTTATGTTTTCTATTTTTATTGTTGCTTTCACTCAATCCACATTTATATTTGGGATTTGATTTCGTTTAAGTCCGCATTACGCTCATTAAACAATAACAATGAAAATGAATATTGATACGTAGCTTAAGTTTTCGTGCATATAAACAAATCAGTTTCCATACTAATTAATTTGTATGAATTATTTGCCTATACGATCGAATGGAATATTGTCGCTTACCTTTAGAGGTATACCTGAGTGCCGACGTTTTATATGGTGAGTTCCATAGTCGTGCACATGAAACAGTGCTTTCACTATTTTGTGTGCAGAGCCTCACAATTACATTGCACAGAATAAGAGCAAGTGTCTTGAACGAACGTTGGCAGCAGTGCGCCAGGCGCTGCTACTATATCACCCTCGTAGCATATTGAGTAACATTTGCTGCATGGATTCAGGTGCTGCTGCTGCTAATTCTCAGCTGTCAATAGTTCACAGGGCCCACCGATCTCCTGGCGATGTGAAAAATGTCTTCGTTTTGCGAGCTATACCGCCCTCTATAAAGGCGCGCATGCGAACCCTTGAGCACTCTGTGAACGTCTGCCTGCCCGCACGCTGTGATGGCATGGGAGGATGTCCGTGGTTGATGGTTTAACCTGGTTCCTATAAATAGGAGCAGCCGAGAATCACGAGTATCGGGGTGTGATCCCGAAGACTGTATCAAGACAGAGCCTTCTCCAAGGGCACAACCAGCAAACATGTTACGATGGGTTATTACACGTACGCTATGCATTCGGTTTTTAGCTTGTTTGTTGAACAGGGTCATGACCAAGCGAAGTGTGAATGACTGATAACAGGGTTTCCTTATACTAAATGAGGCACCTCGGAGGACTTCCACAGGATGCTGCCTTCGCGCCTCTCGTATTCGTTTCCGTACGAAAATAACTGCTATGCATCATAAATAGCTCTATATAGTAGTGGCATAGAGAGGCGTGAACCCAATGTCTGCTTACGCAACTAATTATACAGCATGCAGCATGACAGAAGACAGGTGCACGCAAGGAATATGGTGTCGCAGTAGGTATAAAAACTAAATATTAGTCATGGCCAACCTCTTGAAAAATTATTTTCGTAACAGCATAATATGCAATTTCTAGACTAAATGATGAACGCGCGTAACATGGACGGACCAAAATGTGACAAGCTGGTCTGAAAATGGTACACTCTTAAAATAGTTGGGCAAAAAAATGCATAACTTTTAACCAACACTGGGCAACATACTGTCCACACAACTATTGGTTAAAATCTGCCCAACTGATGTTGGGTAATTAGTTTGCTATGTGGTTGGGCAAATTAAATTGCCCATCAGCTGTTGACCAATCAGACTTTACCCAACTTTGCAATTTCCCAACCGTTGGCTATAATTCTTAATTTTGAATTGGATAATCATTTGCCCAACCAATTTTACCCAATTAGATATTGTTGACAAAATTAATCTTGTGCTGAATTATTTGATGTATGGGTGTTTACCAGTGCATGTGAATGTCAAGATATTGTTCATATTTAACCTATCGTAATCCTACAAAGCCTATATCTACAAGTACGTATAGGCTTAGCCTACATCCTAGACCTAGATAGTACCAGGGATATTTCATTCACATATATAGGGCCATTTAGTTTTAATGCTTTAAGACATGGTTACCATGTAGATTACACTTTTATTATAAAAATATGAAAATACCTCATCAAAGGCACAAGTTGGATTGTGAATATCACGGCAATAATACTCACTAAATTTCTAATACATTTCAGAGTTTATTGAAATCATAAAAAATATTAGATTTAACAATATTTTATCTTTTTCACGAAGAGAATTTGAATAGATTATGAATATTCATGAGCAAAAAAAAAAATCAACTGGTATCAAAATTTCAATGTTTTAGTTACTGGGATTTGATCTGGAATGAAGTGGTAAGCAAGTCCAGTAAGGTATATGTGTCATCTAACTATTTGCACACAAACCGACACACACACGCACGTACACACAAACACACAAACACACACACACACACAAGCACACACACACACACACAAAGCACAAACTAGCAATATTGTAGGAGTATCCTGATCCTGTTGTTTGCTCCCACAGACAGATTCTCCCACAATGTTGATTTTTTAACCCCTCCGGTGTTGACGGAATAAAGGGAAACGAAAGAAAATTATGTCAAAATACGTCCACAATGTAGCTCTTGCTTATATATATTAATTATAATATATATATATATTCTATATATATATATATATGTATATATATATACATATATACATATATATATATATATATATATATATATATATATATATATGTAGGTATATATGTATATATATATATATATATACATATATATATATATATATATATATATGTATATATGTATATATAGACAATACCGTGTCTATGTGTGTGTGTGTGTGTGTGTTGTCCCCCCCCCCCCCATTCCTAAAACGGAGAACACCCTATAGTAATTCTTGGTACCCCCTACAAAATCGTGAGGTTCGGCCATCCTTCCATACGTAGGCCTATACCACACACACACACACACACACCGTCACATACATACACACATACACGCGTACACGCACAGACTTTTTTTTTTTTTTTACTATTGTCCATGAAAATTTACCAACTTAGAAAGGGACGTAACAAAATTACCCAAGTAAGAAATAAGAAATACCCACGCTTAATGTGCGAAATAATGTTGGTAAATCATATAAGGCAAATTAGATACCCAAGTATCAGTTGCCAAACAAAAATTAACCAGCACGCAAAGGGAATGCGTCACTTGCACAACAGCGGGGTAAAAAGTACCCAACTCTTCATTACCAATTCTGTTGGTAAATATTCGACCAATATTTAAGTAAGAATAATTGCCCAATGTTGGTTTAATCACCTAAAAGTTCAATTGGGCGATAATTGCACAGAATGATTTTTTTTTTTTTTTTTTTTTTACCAACCAACAATTACCCAACTAAATTTACCTAATATTTCAAGAGTGTATAAAAACACGATGTTCAATAGACTTTACAGCTGTAAATATCATCTCCCATCAAAATTTAGCCATTCAATTGCTAAACAACAATGTTTCAATGAGCATTCATAATTTGACCTTTATTATATTTACTATGTAGGCGCCTAGATTTCTGTCCATCGTTACACGCGTTCACCCAAAATTTTTCATTTTGGCATGAATTTTAATAGATTGTTTGTCTGAAGCAATTTTGGGGCAAAGTTATCTCTCATTAAGTTGTTCTAGATGATCAGATTGTACTGAGAGGGGGTAGTGCACATTGGAAACAGAAAATAAAAAAACGTCCCCGAAAAGTACCCTTACTGTTGAAGTGCTCACATGGAAATTAATCGGGGAGGGGGTGATGATTCACTGTCGTAACAAGTCTCCCATGGACCGGTTATTTCTAATAGATACCAAAGACCTTATTTAATAATTTTTTTTTTTCTCATGTCAGAATAAGCCAAGATGATACTGGGGGACAGAAAAGGAAAAAGATTGTACGTTTGGTTGAATCCCTGGTCAAGAAAGTGTATTTTAACCCTTTTTTTTTGTGCCAATGAGTGAAAAGTGAACGAATCTCACACACAAATCCATGGACAGGTGATGAAAATGTGGGTTAACTAATAATTATTTCTAAACCCTCCAGCGAAAGCGCTGTGATGTGTTCCCGTCATCACCTCCTCTCCAATTTGTCCAGTTTTGTGCGTTTTGTAAAGTGTTGTCTTCTCTCGTAACATTTCTCATGATTTATTATTCATTGTGACATATTTGTCTTTAGATTGATATTTTCATTCCCATTTTGTTTAATTCCCTCCTATTGCTGCCCATATATCCTCATATTCATGGCCGGCGGAACGGGGGGGGGGGGGGGGGGGGGGGCTCGGGCCCCCCTCACTTTTTGTGCACCATACAAAGGAATACATAAGGTGTCATCACTTTATCACTTTGAGCCCCCTCTTTTTTAACCCGGAAGTACGTAAGTGGCATTAAAAAGAAATACTTAGTAGATGGAGATCTTGAAGTGTGAGCGCGGTGTTTTTGCTTGTCAGCTGCAGAAACCAGGAAGTGAAGGGGAGAGATGAGGTGAGGACCATGTTTTCTTTTCTTTTTTTTTTTCTTGTTAGCTCATGAAACCCGGCAGTGGGCCCCCACTTTTAAAAATGCTCCGCCGGCCCTGATATTGACTGTAATGTCAAGTGATTCTTTATGCTGATTTTCGTGTTGGATATTCGGTACCCTTTGATTGATGACAGCTCTACTGTGCATGCGTAATGCATACATACATAAACACAGACACAGACACACACATACATTCATAAAAATAAGTTTCTACCACGACGTAGCTTCTTCTTCCTATCTTTTTTATTCGAGCTTTCGGGCTTACATAAGGCCTTCATCACGATTGATGAAACACAGAACAAGTGCCCTGGTGACAATAATATCGTCTGTACAGTGCACTCCCGTTACAACAAAGCAATAGTTATCCTAAATTACGATCAAAAATCTTCGTACACTTTTACTGTTCGGCTTTCACGAAATTTCGATATACCGAAAGAAACCCGCCAGTCCCGAGAACCTCGATATAAATGGAGTGCACTATAATAATACAGCAAATTAATGTATAAAGGGTATCAGCAATACCTCCATGGCATATTCATGTGATACAGAATATGAAAACATCACGCAGAGCTGTTAGAAACGTGATATAATCAGATGATCGGATACAGTTCACTTTCTCTTTCAGTTTGTTTTTATTTCTCCACTTGCGTGAAAGAAATAAGTATGGCAAAATAAAAGAATTTCTCATGAAAATATAAACAAGAGGGCACTCATAACAAATATATATATTATGATTATATATGTTCTGGTACGTATGTTATGATTATGTAATAGTTATAACTTTGTACGTACATAAGTATTCATGGAAGAGACGGTTTTCAACAAGTAATTCGCTTGAATAATGGATAACGACCTCTGGACATTATGGCTTGTTCTAGTTCTCTCTTATTTCTAAATGGACTGACAATTTAAAATCGCCTAGGCTTTATAATAATACAACAAGTTATGCATACTGTCATGTTGATGATGAGTAAGGTTATGAGTGGTTATTACGCCCTACATGGCGTATCGTATATCTATACGGTGGCGTGTGGTTGGTTTGACCGAGTACTAATAATAAATGTGGTTGGGTGTCGTGTGTGGATAGAGGGCGTGTGTTAATAGAGATTATGCTGATTACATACATACATTACACCCTTTGAATACAGTATACATACATGCGTACATATAGAATAAGAGCGTACAGGTATAAACGCAGTTGTATACGTGTACACGTGAAAATGAATACAATAAATCCGTGATCGAGGGAGGCTTTCTTTTTTCAATTAATAAATTCCGTACTTAGTCATTGATCCCATGACCTTTCCCTTCCGTTCTACATGCCCAGCCAGGAAAAAAAATTACTGCAGGCAGGCGCTTCCATTCCTCATAATTCTTGTGTCTTCATTAAAGGTAGAGGCGAAAATAACGGCAATCCCATGTGATGACATTGAATTGAAAGAGAAACTTATGACTACATCTTTTGTTGCCAATCAGATAATTATTGTATTTGAAGGGGACATAGATGTGTAGAAGCAGACTATTGGTTAATCCGTGTGAAGCAGAACACATATCATTATTAAAGTATTTGAAGATTGGAAATGCAAATTTGATGTCTTTAGAGAAAACACATAGATTGGCTATTACAATAGAGTATGCAACATGTCAAAATTGCTGTAGACCTACATTAACTTGCAATGTCAGAAATGAATATCGCAGTCCGCATCATTTGAAATGTTACCACAACCTGAAATGCTCCCATGTAGTGTTTATCTTACAAACAAGTCTTAATATACTCGAACGAATACATACCAAATCATTCTTCTTTTGCATGACTGTTGGATCAGGATGGTTGGATAATCTTACATTTCCTTGCCGGGATAGGCCTATATCTAAAAATTAAACGAAAGGACGTGACATGAACTTGCTATTTACGTAACAATTTATTAACAGAATGATTGCCAACACTTTTGATACTCCCTTTATATGCTTGATCACTAATTTCAGTAAGTTTGGAGGTTATAATCATCAAGGTAGATGAGAATGGAATGTTACCATAATTGCCAGACATTCGTCTACGCAACACACACGCGAATTTGCATGGCGAACTTTGATTATTTTGACCTACCAGTTCACACAAAAGTGCTTGAGGCAGCGTGGTTATCCATGGAGCTACGTAGCTCCATGGTTATTCGGGACTCATGACTCATCGCGTCCGGGGAAATCCCTAAATTAGGATTCACCCCTGTGCAACTGTATTAAACACAGACCACACGTTTATCATATGTTCTTCAGATAAATCATAGAATACTCCGTAAGATTTCCAGTTTTCTCTTTTATCATTGCACACGTTGTTCTTTCCATGTAGACACACAAAATACGCGTCTCTACTTAGTTTCACCCCAAGCTTCTGTAGGCAAATACCAACGAAGACATCTTCCCAAGGAAAGAGCGGAGTGGTCAAAGCTGTCCTGTAGGTTGCCTCTACCAGGTCTTTAGACATGATGTATGCCTGACCAGTAAGGTAAGGTGGGTAGATTGATTCCGGATAGAACTCTGTTGGAAGGTAAAACTTCCCGAACTCACTCTTTTTGTCCCGAACCACTGGGGAGGCAAAGAGGGCTTGTCCGGCAGTAAAATTCTGCCTAGGCGCTTTCCATAACATGTTGAGAATTCGTTCAACGTTAACAACTACGTCGTCGTCCAACTTCATGGTGAATTTTGCTTGTGGACAGTAATTCGTCACCCACTTCAAACCCATTATCGTTTTCCGCGTAAGGTTCTGGTAATGGTCGATCATATCTTCTTGGACGATATCCTGGTGTAAAACAGATTCGCGATCAATCATGGATTGCACAGAAGCGTTGGCAGTCGATCCCAACATGAAAACTGTTTTCACTTCCGTTTCCTTGGACGCTACTGACCTCCACACATTCACATTTCCGTAAGAATTGCGAATAAGTTCCCGACGCTTTAAGTTATGCGGAGAAGATATGACGAACATAACCATGAAAACGTCACTCTTGTTATCTCGTCGATTGTTGCATGCATCTACTGGGTTGTGAATGTAAGCCAACTCATGGATATCAACGGGCTCCAGAAGATACCCTGGAACGTTTTTGGTTGTTGAAACGTTTCTTCGTATAATCTCATCTTGCATTGGTCGAGGCCTCACTCTCTGGGTCACTGGTTGCTTTAATGTGATTTCCGCTGAACGAAACTTTCCAGTCGCAGAAAAACGACCCTTCCCCATTATTCTCCAAGTGATCAGGCAGTAGACTGCACATAGTCCCAGAATCAAGAAACAGAGAGTCCGCCGAAAGCATACCATGCTATGCATGATTTGACCGGAGCTACTGTATGTCCTGGTCTCGAGAGAGGACCTTCGAGGCGACATTCAACGAGGAAAGAAGATGAGGGCAGTCAACCAGCCGTGTCTGTAGATCCCAGCGTGGAGCTCTCAGATATACACATCTCGTTGAACAACAGCGGTCGAGGAGTGAGTTGAAAAGTACTGTCCTGAGCCAATACAAACATGACTATGAGGCGTCGTTGTCTCTCTCAGTCATCGCCGTTGCTTCCTGGGTATGAAATTGACAGAATGACTCATGCTTATTATATTGCAAACGCAGAGGGAGTTGCTCGCATCTGTCAAGATTCACTTGTGAATAATGTCATGGATAGCTGGATGTTCAAGGTCGTCATTTATTAATCGGAAGATGTTTAGTGATACTGTTCCTGAAATCTCCCGTTCATAGATATCCAACTCAAGCATCCCTTGTCAAGTGAACTGTTGAGGAGACAATCATGAGCAGTTGTAGATACTTGTGTCACCGCAAACCTTTCTCCCTCACTGATGTTAAAGTAATGTAATTACTTGTGCCCACTGTCATCACTGTGGCCTAACACCGCGTAGCATTCGAAATTCAGTTACACACACACACACACACACACACACATTATATATCAGGCTCTACACTAAATTGGGCTACTTAAATATTCAAATTTGAAGTTTTGATGGCCCGAAATAAACAGAAACACTAAAATACATTTTCGGAAATTTGGGGGCCTGACATCAAATTTTAGTGGCTTTGGGCCACAGTTGTACATAGTGTTTGTGTTTGTTTGTTTGTTTGTTTGTTTGTATACCGTATATTATGTCTGTGTATGCTTAAACATAATATCTACATGTATCTGATATAACAATGTCATGTGCGTTGGCGTTCATCCAAGCAATGCTGCAAAACAAATATTTGGCCGTCGTATACTATTTTGTGAGTTCTAAAGCATTTTATTTTGTTTAAAGGTACGGATATACAGTACTTTGCTTGGATAAGAGCCACAGTCACAGGTGTTACCTGTGGTTCAATCTTTGATTTTCTATTGAATTATTGTGATCCACAACTTCATGGAACCTTGTGTTTCTTTCCGAACTAATTTTCTTGACAGTGTAATGACTGACCAAAATAATGGATAATGTTTGGCAGTTATGATGATGATGATGAACAACAGTAGCTGCTACCTGTGTTTCAATCTATCTATTGAATCATTGTGATCCACAACTTCATGGAGCCCAAGGATTCTTTTCGAACTAATTTTGTTGCCAGTGTTATGACTGACCAAAATAATGGATAATGTTATGGCGATGATGATGATGAACAGCAGATACATAGCTTCATTTATCTTAGTGTCAAAACATTAAAAGGCGCCCCTATCCCGTAATATTATGTCACACATTATTCACAGAATTGCTGGATAAGATAGGTTTTTAGATGAAATGCTAAGGCATCAAGGTTGTTACAACTTTGAGGCTAAATTGGTAGATAGCTGAAAAGACTTCGAGCAGCCGAAAATAGGGATACGTATCGTTTCACTTCTGAAATAATCATGCATTAAGTGTTAATTACATCTTAGATTCAATAAGAAGTCGCGATCATATCTAAATTCATTTCATAAGAAACATATCTTTACTGAAATAACTGCCTTCGCTTGTTCATAGTGCTCTCCTTGCAATCCCAACACGTGTCAGTATGAAATTTATATGATATGCATATTGTTGTATAGACACATTTCGTATCATCAGTTTTGACAAGTGGCGAAGGGGACAAAAATATTGCTCATATTTTGCAATAACGTTTTCTTCATTCTGTGTTGTCATTACAATGTATCATTATGGATTATTCGTGACTTTTTCATCAGAAACGATTGGATAATGCAAACTGTTGTGTTCATGGCAAATCAAAATTGGGTAATCATCACAAATTCACACCTTTGCAGAAATATAACTCGATGACATCGAAGATGTCAAGGAGTTGAATCGGAGACGTCACAATGTAACCACTAATTACCCCTTTATATAAGTCTTTTCTAACCTTTTCCCCATCCATAAATCTCCAAAAATTGGCCCTCTCCATAGAAATTTAGTAAATATCTTAATGGAAAAATTACAACCCTAAAAACACAACTAAAGATCATAAGCAAACATTATTGGTTATGTCACCTACATTAAGTTTAGATACAGTCGTAAAGTTTCCCTACACCATAACTGCACACTTTCGTCTCAAACGAGGCATACATGTCTCACACAAAAAAGTGAACTCACATTCAAGAGAAGCACTAGAACGAATTTGAGTTAAAAAGCTGGGCTCTGCACATACCCTCTTCAATTTCCGTGTTAATTGGATTACTTCCGATTCATACTGGACGAGGCTGCAGGAATAATTCCTACTTCTTGTTTTGTTTTGGTTTTGTTGTTGTTGTTTTTAACTCGTGTTGATAATTCCACGCTACATTGCTCAGGCAGTTGACTTCGTTTTCTTCAGTATCTACGATCACGACGGTGACCAACATTGTGCTCTATCTTCTGATGAAATTCGAGATGAAATGAGACATGGCATTGGCGTTTCCCAAGATTTATACTTCAAGCGTAACACATTCAGTTGGCTTTTTGTGTTGAGATTTTTTTTTTTTGCATTCTTCGCAGTCTTGTTTTCATCTAGTCATAAATCTTGAGAGAATAAACAGGATTTTTTTTCCATAAACGTTAAATATTTTGATTATAAAATACACCGTTACCGTATAAAACCTGTTTCTATTAAGACATGCATGGTGTGACAATATAGGTAATCCCAGAGCATGTTTCGCCTTCCTCTGATGTCGAGCGGATAAATAAAAGATAATCCAACTTTGGAGGGCTACTATTTCATATTGTCAGCTATGGAGAGCACAATGTTGGTTGTGAGGAAAGGGAAACTTTCTTTTTCCATTGATACCTCATTACGTTGAAAGATGTCATGCATGACTGAGCAAATGAACTTTAATGACAAGAATGACAAATTGCACTTTTTCCAAGTTTGAGTGTTATCGTGAAGGAACAATGAATGCCTCACTGAGAGGATGAGCTCTGTCAGTGAAAATGGTCGAATTAAGAAACCAGCCTGCACGACTGCAGGTTTGTGTTTAAGTTTTTTTTCCTAACCTTTATGGTCCATAACCTTCAACATGACTAAGTTGTCCATAACTTGGCCACTTCCACAAAGGCTAACCCATCATCCGTTTTCTCTTTTCATATTCAAGACATGGTTTGTCACTGGGAGCTATGTGCTGAATATGAACAGAAAAATTGACTATGTGGGTTGGCCTTTGTGGGAGAGACCAAGTTATTGGACAGGCGACCATTTTAAATATAATAATGATAATCATTTGAATGTAACACTATCAATGTATTCTAAAACATAAATGAGATATTGGATGGCATAAAAGACTTTCAATTTATGGATAATACCAGCGTTCCTAAATAATAACTTGTGTGTGTGTTCCAGGACAAATTCTTATCAATGATTATTTCACGAAATTTGGTAGAATCAACCATGGTTAGTAAGTCCAGTCCCATGCTTCCAGGAGAGGGTAGATTGATGCTGCATTTACTGAAAGACATATTATAATCACACTTGGCAAAATTTAGTGACATTTTGTTTACTTTCACCCATAGAGAACATTATTTTTTTTTGTCAAATCAGAGTTCAAAGTATTCAAAAGTACAGTACAGATCTGGTGTGTCATCAGCAAAAAGAATGAAGGAAAGTAAATTACTCGATCTTGGAAAATCATTTACAAACAGCAAGCACAACTCACAGTGAACCAAGGAGTGACCCTTCAGGTACACCACACATTATAAACTTTAGGTAAGATTTGTGGCCGTTAACAACGATAAAATATCTCCTGTTATGCAAATAATTACTGAACCGATATAATGACTTGCCTCTTATTCCGCATCGAGATAACTTATATACTTAGATATCACGATTGACAGTATCAAAGGTTTTTGAGAAAAAAAAATCTTAAAAAAAAAAATAACCCAACTGTTTGATGAAATTTATCTATGGATTGAGCTATCGTGTTCAGCGACATTAAAATTACATTGGAAGTGGTATGTTTCTTTCGAACACCAAACTGAGATTCACATAATGGTATTATTTTTTTTTTCTTGTAATTAAAAAAAAAATCAACACGAGAATAAACCACTTTTTCCATTTTTTGAGAATATAGGGAGAAGAGAGACTGGTCTGTAATTTGTTAATTCTCCAGGGTGTCTCTTTTGAAATCGGGGTATAACTTGCAATTTTCATCTTGTCAGGAACAATACCAGAGCTTAGTGACAGATTAAATACGAGGGCAAGAGGCTCAGCTGTAGAAAATTTATAACTCCATACACAACCAAAATTTCATTTTTGCACGAGGTGAACCTCACTGCACCGGTATAGATATGTGTGTTGTAGTATAGGGAGATTGTGTCTGTTCTTAGGGGATGGAGATTATGCAAATTTCCCTTTACAGTGGTGACAAAATGACGCCTTTGATGATTTTAAATGATAACAATGAATAATGACAAACACATTTAAACAGCACTTCATACAGTGATTCAAAGCGAAATGAAATGAAAATCATTTGATACAAGTGAAGACACGTTGCGATTCTTATTCAAAGAATAATGTCGGTGCTGTGGACGACAACAAAACGTGAAAAGCTGCAGAGACAAGCTGTATAACATGAGCAGCGATCGACTGCCCGGTTCTGGCAAATTTTCATTCGTAGGTTCTTTTATTAACTGTGCCATCATATATACTCACAGTCGTATCATGATACCGTCTGCATGATTCATTCCGAATTTATTGACCAGGATCTCGTGGCATAAGGTATAACTAATCCGTGTGGACTTGAGTCAAACATATTAAAGTCTAAGTGACTTTTCAATTCAATTCAATTCAATTCAATTCAATTCAATTCAATTCAATTCAATTATTTTCATTCTTCTTTTTCCAGCAAAACATTACACAGAATAAATCATATATCATAAGCATAATACATTCGACTTTGCAAAGGATAAATGATACAGATAAACCTAAGAACGCATGCTGGCAAAAATACGAAGTTATGCTTCAGTTGAGAAAAAAAAAAATGGGAGGTCCACAAAAAAGCGAGCTTGTATGTTGTGATCCACTTTGGCTCCATGCGTCTTAAAAATAGCTACTCGTCTGGTGACATTCATTTTTTTTTTTTCAAAGGAGGAAAATACGTAACGCGTACTCCAGCCTGCGCCTTTGTATTTTCAGCTCATGTTGGTGTATGTTTATCATATATATATATATATATATATATATATATATATATCATATATCTCGTCTATGTTACATACGTCAGTTCTACCTGTGAAATCCTTAGTAGTGAAGATAAAAAAAAGAAAATCAAGTTGATGGTTCAGCTATAGAACAGCAAACATTCAAATTAACTGGATTCATTGCTTTAACCTGCCACCATACGTGAGTAGGTTAACTACCTCGCATATCATTATTCAAAGCTTCTGCCGTTTTGAATGTAACCTCCCTGATTTTTTTTTCTCTCTCCACATATTAGAATAGAGCGAGTTAATACATTTGACAGCCGTCACTTCTTTTTCATCCATTCGAATAAAATTATTTTACACAAATACACACACAAACGCTCTCTCGCGCACGCTGTACTTTTAGTAAGTACGTATTTTTGTGTATTTAAAGATACGCAGCATTTTATTTTACCCTCTTACCATTTATCCCTTACTTGCATAAAAGAACTATTCACCCAGGTTTGTTTGTTGATGCCGTATGGATGGGAAATATCTCTTATTCAACGTGGACAAATCTCTCACCTAAAGTGGGAATAGAGGAATCTATCACTGAATGGAATATTCTTCAACCATTCAGGCCCAGGGAGTTGAAATTATCAGAAAAATGCAATATATACATTTTCGTGTGCAAAATAGATCGATACCATGATCTTTTTTTAATCATATTTTTTCTTTATTGAAGGACGTTCTTTCAAAGATAAATGATAGAAAAGATTGAATCGTGACTCGCTGACTATTGATTTACACTCAGTAATCCTTATGCAACCATATCCTTTCTGATTCGGAGGTTTCCTGAATAAGAGCACTCAAGAGCGGGCAAAGAATTCTTTTCAGGATTGAACACTATACGTAAGTTATTTTGTTCAAAAAGAAAATTTTGCTTGATATTTGATAGCCAATCAGGTTCCTGCATTTCTGACCACTTACACACACACACACACACACACACACACACACACACAAACCAAAAAAGAAAATCCGATTGATTCCTGTTCTATTGTGCTAAGATTCGTGTTGATTCTTTAGACTATGAACTTAGTCCATTGATGAATTAGTTCAGGCAAATAACATAAAGTGGCACTTGTATTGATCAATTCCTCTCTTCCTCAAATCACTAAAAAGAGTTTGTTTCTGAAAACTCTTTTCCAGCAAACAATTTGAAAAATAAAGAGAAAGGAAAGACAACATTCATACTCTTAACAATGTTAACCATAAACGATAGAGGACAGATTCTTAGGTATAAAGATTCTCAGTACGAAGTATTATATCATACAATTCTTATACGCTTGACAGTGCTTGACTACCTGAGCATACGAAAAATCATAGTCAGCGAGTCACGGAAAAATCATTTTTTTAAAAACCTGTATACTGATATATATATATATATATATATATATATATATATATAGACCACTTGCTCAGATATATCGAAAACCTCACGTCAAGGAGCACGATTAAGAAATATCCCACCTAACGAGACAACTGAACTATAAAAAATATTTCATTAATGACAACGATAGCATAGGGTGCAGTATGTCGACCATGGCATGGACTCCGTCTTTTACGTTACCCCCTGAGATCGAATTTGAAGATAATACTGGAAACGGGACACAAAATGATGTTCCTGTAGTCCTTTCCAAAGTTGTTAACATCAATCGACTTTTTTGGCCGATGTTGTTTACAACACTTATCATTGCCGCGAACTGCCTGTCCCTTGCAGCATTTGGCGTGGAGAAACGACTCCGCACCTACAACAACTACTTTATCATCAACCTGTCTATTCTCGATCTCCTCGTTGGTCTAAATCTCATCACCGGCGTTGTCCATACCTACTTTGGCTACTATCCTTTGAACCAAGTATTTTGTAAGATCCTTGGTGGACTCGGTCAGGCGGTCACCAGTTCTTCTAATTTTGTCGTCGTGATCATCTGCGCCGACCGTCATCGTGCGACCTACGACCCAATCAACCACTATATGACTCGCAGTAAACGTAAAGCACTTTTCGTTAACTCCCTGGCGTGGATCGCTGCTCTTGCTTTTTGGATGCCGTTTGTTACAGTCTGGGAGTTCATTGACGACTTCGACAACGGACGCCATTGCGTTCGCCGATTTACTCACAATCCTTGGGCATACGTCGTCAACATTACTGTATTGTTTTACCTGCCATTAGTTTTGGTTGTTGTTCTTTACCTTCGAATCTTCAGGAAGATTCAAAAGACGGTTGGTGGCAAGAATGTCAGGAAAACATCTCAAGGAAACGATCATGCCAGTACAATTATTAATACTTCAGCAATGAATGGTAATATGAGTGAATTCCCGACTTCGTCAATTACATCTCCAGATGACATTCATGTTGAGTCTGTCAAAAAGAAACGCGATGTTTCTATGAGCTTGTCAAAGATGCGCGGACACAGCAAATTTCTGAATGACTTTGGACATGCGGTAAGATATCATACAATATAAAAAGCTTCCTATTTGAACACGTCACCCCCAAAAAACAGTAAGGAATAAAGGAGTAAAAGAGCAAAACCATTCGTTTTATTCTTCTAATGTTTCTTTTTTAGTAAAAAAGAGGCCTGATCTTTCGATCCAAGATAGTTAGAGGCGAAATGGCAAACATGCAGGGAAAGAAATTACATAATAAGGAATGACATATTTGTATGTTTGTGAAGAAGACACGCATCTGCATTTCTGAAATCTCTGAAAAGTCAAGGTGTAAACAAGCGTAGGGTGCCACATGCCAATACGTCAAGACGCAGATAATTAACACATAAGCAACATCATGATAACTTATAATTGTAATCATTGCGTTAGTAGCCTTCGTCAATTAAAATCCATCTTAGTACCTATGTATCAAAATCGTAGCTTCATACAATGCACATGTCATGATTGCACTTTTAAACATACATGCAAGCAATAGCAGTGCTCGTAACTCACTTACCCTGGTTCTAGAGGGCAAGTTGTCGAGGTTCCGGCAAAATTGCACGCACATCCTTCTGCACATATCATTGCCCTATCCACCATTTACATAAAATAATAGTTGAAAAATAGTAATTTACCAATGATCATGGAGTCATTAGAATGAAGGAAAAATAATGATTTCTCTTAATGGCACGTAATCATGTAAAATTAAAACTTTATAACATTTTACTTCTACCAATAGCCGCTTCTTCAGGAAGAACAAGAAGGTCAAGCTGATAGCGCCAGATTATTACCGTTCTTGCTCTATCTCTTCCATATTACATATAGGTGAAGCGTGAGTCGGCAGCCGAGACGAGAAAGGCACAACGTACGCTTCTCTTCATTGTCCTGTCTTTTGTGATTTCGTGGATGCCAAACAGCATCATCCGACTCATCTACGCCGTCGAACCGGTCCTCATCGTCCCCGGCCTACCCCGTTCAGTAAGGCTATTCTTCAGTTGGATGACGTTCTGCAACAGTCTCCTGAACCCCATCTCCTACGCGATCACCCAGCCACTGCTACGGGCTACACTCAGAAATATGATGACCTGCCGTGGCAGATAAGTTTCAGTGATTAAAATTCTCTCCGTGGTGTAACAACCCTCCTCACCCCCACCCCCCCCCCAAAAAAAAAAAAAATCTTTAACCCATTATCACTCTTGCACACTATTAACATGATGTTGTGCACTAAATAAAAGATGAAAAGTAACATAAAATAGTGTTTTTAAGTTTTAAATCAAAACGGATAGCTCGATCCAACCCTTGTCCTTATAATTGCACGTTTTCTACTCTGGAATTTGTAGTATTCCACGCGTTCCGACCCGCTAGGCCTCCTGTAAAGTCCGTTGGTGCAAGATATGGAACGGCTAGAACGACTATGTACAGCACATTGAACGCACATCCACGGCATAGCCACATGACAATTACCTGGGTCTATCCAGCAAAGTGTGACAGGGGCTTAAGATATTTCATTTTCTCCGACGGCCTAATCGCGGACGCAGCTTCCTGAATCAAATGTCCAACGAGGTGATTCAGCAGCATCTGAGAGTAAGGTGTAGACGACATTGTTCCTGTTGCCTAAAGTCAACAACAATATAAAATGAAGTGCTTTGAAACACACAGAGAGTTTTTCAAAATCGTAGAAACGTTTTCTCCAGTATGCAGAAGAGTAATCTAGTGCCTTTCACCTTACTTACATTTTGTATTGAAAATAACCTCGCCTTAAAACGTCATTTTGTAAGACTATGGTTAAAAAAAAACTGCGCTTGATGTGTAAGACACACTTCTAATAAAAGAATCTTCACATCTCTCACTCGTGAGTTATAAGTTCTATTTCGATGTTGAGGGAAATGTGCAAAGAGTGTTGTTGTTACATTAAAAAAAATCCTGATGACGATCCACAAAAAGGTAAACTCAGAACACATAGTTGTCTGACATTATGGAAAGTTGTTTATCATATGATTCTTTAAGTGATAATCGGGTCAGGTAGAGCTAACGTTTTATTCCCATGATCAAATATTTCCGTCATTTCAATAATCATAAAATATTCATGCTTTATCCTTCTATCAAATTTATGAGGAGCCATGTATGTGTGATGCGAGCAAATCGAGAAAGGCAGAAATACAGAAGGAATCTATGTAAATACATCAAAAACCAGTCTATCGCAAATCGCAAATTAATGTATTGTAGTAATGTAACGTAAGTGAGGGACTGCAATCTGCAAGTTCGCTTTGTAGCAGCCCCTCAATTTTCATTTCCATGAAGTTCTTTTAAGAACCAATATGTATTATTATGTTCCAATTTATTATGCAATCATGTCAAAGTGTATTACCTGTGTTTGATTGGAAGTGAAAAAAAAAAAACATGCATGTTCACATGCATGTGTGAAATGAAAATGAATGAATGTATATACATAATGGAACCGAACTAAGGAGAAACATAGTTTACTGGTTTAAGGGGTTTAGGCAGTTGTTTTAAAGTGAGTTAAGGTTGTCCTAACTCTACTGTCCGAATTCACGAAGGTGGTACAAATGAAACCATGGTTTTAAACCATGGACAATTTGTATGGAGCTCCGAGTGTCGCATGACCTATTTCATTACGAAATCAGTCATTTCGTCGACGAAATGTTGTCATTGTGGCTATTGTTATTATTATTATTATTATTATTATTACTATTATTATTATTATTATTATTATTACTATTATTATTATTATTATCATCATAAAGGGAATATAGCTTTTACTATTTCTTTTTCATTTTTTTTTCTCGTACATAATTATCATGATGTAGAAACATTACTACTTTCAATTGAAGTCGATTCTTTTTAGTTAAGTTTAAGACAAAATAAAGACATATAGAACAATAGATGAATATTGTAGAAGAACTCCTATTTGAAATGTCGGGCGAAATCATCATTTCGTTTTATCAAAATTCATCATTTGTTCAACATTTCCCCCTGACGCGGGAAATAGCAAAAGCTATGCGGTATTAATGTTGAACGTTTATTTCAAGCCCCTGGTTAAACATATTTCACAATCAAACACTTACACACATACATACATGCAATCAATTTTATGTGTAACCTCATTAGAAAAGGTGACAAAAAATTCCATCGAAAAAATAAAAATGAAACAACATGCAGTTAATGTAACTGGACTCAATGCATTGACCTTCCACCGCTCATGACCAGATAAGCTATCGCAAATATATTAAATTGCTAAATGTGGTGCGGTATTTAATGTGATTTTCTAATGTTTGATTTCTTTTTCTCCACATATCAAAACGAATTCTGCCCATTTTCAACAGCCCTCTCGATCAGCAATGTCTTTTCGGCATAAAAAATACCTATAATGCCAGATTTAATTGTGAATGTCATTTGGACGTGAGACGCGCGAGTCTCTGATTTGAGGTAAAAGTGGAATATTGTATACGATTAGTGGAATTCTGTACTCATTCAGTCATTCAGGCCCGCAGTTTTGAAATTGTCAAGGAGAATGTAAGATATCCTTTTTCGTTTGTAAAGTGGATCGAAGTTCATCATTTCTCCTTTCTCCTTTCTTTTCTACTACCGATGTTCGTTAAAGCAGCACTGACGAAAGATCGAGTCACGTCACGAAAGAGCTAGCCAAGTTATCGATTAGTTCTTTCAGCGAACCTTGCTTGCATCTGCACCATTTCTGATTCTAAGCTCTCTTGAATGGGAGCATCCAAGAGTGAGCAATGAGCAATATTCGAGATTTGTAATGAAATATATTCTTATGTTAAGACAGAAATTTTGTTTGATATTTGACAGCCAATCAGGTTCCTGCACTGCTGCCTATACTTGAAAAAAGGAAAGATCCAATCAATTCTTGTTCTATTGTCCAAAGAATCTTAAATGTATTTGACTTTTACTCTTGGTTCACCCATTAAATGTCAAACAAATAACACAGAGTGGCATATGAAGTGATTTATTGCTCCCTCCCGAGGACTCAGGGAAGTTTGTTTCTTGAAACTTAGTCAGTTCATAAAGTAATTGAAGAAAAAAGAAAGAACGCAAAGACGAAATCAACCGTAAGATGCTTTCAGTCATCTTATATGGACACGTGATATGCTGAGGCATACATTATCAATACACATCCATGAATACAAAATTCTTACAGTTTGAACTTGAAAACATACACGACACATCATACTTCTGCATTGCATATAAATATTAATATAATCACACACATACAAATACATACGTCACTTGCTCAGACTAATCAGATATTACCACAAGAAGTCGAGGAGGACTAGAACTTTTCAATAAAGCAAGACACCAGGAACCATTAAAAATATTACACTGCAGTATGTCGACCATGGCATGGACTCCGTCTCTGACATTAGCCCCTGAGATCGAGTTTGAAAATGATACAGAAAACGAGATCCAAAGAGAGGTTCCTGTAGTCCAGTCAAAGTTTGTTAACATCCATCGACTTTTCTGGCCGATGTTGTTCACAACACTAATCATTGCCGCTAACTGCCTGTCTCTTGCAGCATTTGGCGTGGAGAAACGCCTCCGCACCTACAACAACTACTTTATCATCAATCTGTCTATTCTCGATCTCCTCGTTGGTCTAAATCTCATCACCAGCGTTGTCCATACCTACTTTGGCTACTATCCTTTGAACCAAGTGTTTTGTAAGGTCCTTGGTGGACTCGGTCAGGCCGTCACCAGTTCTTCTAATTTTGTTGTCGTGATCATCTGCGCCGACCGTCATCGTGCTACCTACGACCCAATCAGCCACTACATGACTCGCAGTAAACGTAAAGCCATTTTCGTTAACTCCCTGGCATGGATCGCTGCTCTTGCTTTTTGGATGCCGTTTGTTACAGTATGGGAGTTCATTGACGACTTCGACAACGGACATCACTGTTTACGTCGATACACCAACATTCCCGGGGCTTATATTGTCAACATTGTTGTCCTGTTTTATTTGCCTTTAGTTATAATTGTTGTTCTTTACCTTCGAATCTTCAGGAAGATACGAAAGACGATTGGAGGCAAGAATGTCAAGAACATGATGTTATCTCAAGGAAACAAAGATGCCGGCATAATTGGAAATAATCCAGTAACGGGTAGTATGAGAGAATTATCGTCAATTACAGCTCCGATTGACACCCACGTTGGATCTGTCAAGGACGACCGTGTTACAATGAACTTGTCTAAGAGTCATGGACACAACAAATCCCTGAAAGACTTTGAATATACGGTAAGATATCCTACAATTATATTCGTTTTATTCGGTTTTTACATTCGAAGCAATTCCCACAAAAAACCTGTAAAAGTTTTTTTTTTATTTTTTTTTTAGGATTTCAAACGTAAAGTCATGAATCTATCTTTTTTTTTCGGTTAAAAAACGCATAAATGTTTAACCATCTATCAAAAATATCTCTGTAGAATCAAGATTTAGACTTCTGTAAGGTGTGTCATGGTAGGCCGATATGTGAAAATAATAATAAATTTGAAGCAAAAAAACTTGACAGTACCTGGTATTTACTTTCTGGTGAAATGAATTGCTCCAAACTGGCCTACCTTCAGAGCATTTTTTTTTTTGGGGGGGGGGGTTTAGAAATCTTCATACTTCCACAATTTACAAAAACGCCCTTTTTACATGTTTCATTGTCATTTTCATGAAATAATGATAAAAAACAATTACAAAAAACCCAAATATTCTACACGTAGCTATAGAGACTCCTTTGGAAAGAGACAAAAGACCTCTGTGAAAGCGCCAGATAAATCCCATGCTCTTCTTTTCCAAACATGTAGGAGAAGCGTGAGTCGGCAGCCGAGACGAGAAAGGCGCAACGCACGCTTTTCTTCATTGTCCTGTCTTTCGTGATTTCGTGGTTGCCTTACAGCATCATCCAACTCATCTACGCCGTCGAACCAGTCCGCATTGTGTCCGGCCTACCCCGTTCAGCATATCTTTTCTTCAGCTGGTTGGCGTTCGGCAACAGCCTTATGAACCCCATTTCCTACGCGATCACCCAGCCACTTCTGAGGGCTACACTCAGAAATATGTTGAGTTGCCGTGGCAGATAGGTCATAGCAATTAAAATTCTCTCTCTGCTGTAACCAAAAAAAATAGAAAAAAAAATATGTAAGCCACAACCCATTTTAAATTGTACAATATCTCGATCCTGTTGTGCACGAATGCACCAATGTTACAACAATATGAGAAGTTTAATTTCTGTTCATCCTCTATTTGTTGCTTTGATGTAATTTGTATGTATGATTAATTGATTGATTGATTAATTGATTAAGATCATTTTTTTTTAACTGTCCCTTTTCCCTATTTGAAATGTGTAGACATGTACGAACATAAGAGACTTTTATAATCACTAGTGTCTGCGAGTGTTGCCTAGATGCTGCACAGTAATTCTATAATTCTATAATTTCGTTTAGTAAAGGAATGATATGAGTTATATGAAAAGTTAAGCAAACGAAAATAAAATTATGGTAAAGTGATAATATGACGACAAAAAATAGGATACGCATTCAAGACTGAAGTAAAATTTAGCTACATCTTGTATAAAGTAATAAATAGCACCGGTGATTAGAAAAGCAAAAAAAAAAAAAAAAAAAAAAAAAAAAAAGAGAAACAATCAAACCAAAAAACCCAACAGTCATTAGATTTTGTTTTTTGGAGTGTACACGCTGACGTTGATATCACGGCCGGCGCTATATACGTTTTAAGATATGAGGGGGCTCAGTTTTATGACAACAGGGACGTCGATTTTGAGAATGGAAGGGGGATATTTTGGATGACAGTTAATTGTGTCCAAAAGGCGGCTGACAAGCTCCCCCTTCCAAAAAAAAAACAAACCTAACAAACAAACGGTGAGCTTAACATTTTCTGGTGCCACTTCCAGGAATTTATCGACTGACAAGGAATTAAAAAAGTTATCACACAAAACCATATTAATTATGCGAAAAAAGAGTTGGGGCGCCCCCTCCCCTCGTTCCGTCGGCCCTACATATAGCAATAGCAACATTGCTACAAGTAATACAAAATTACTGAAGCTTGCTGCTAAGACAACAAATTTTGGGCTAAGTTTGTGATTGTTATCTAGATAAGATAACCAGTAATGTCAAATCATAAAAGTATTTTGTAAAACTGATATTATAGAAATACTATTGAATAAGAAATGTTGTTGTCCCTCCCCCCCCCAAAAAAAAAAAAATAAATGTGTATTTTTGGTGCGCTTGAAATAATTGGACATTCTAGAGGTAATGTAGTTTTTGCTTTTTTGATTATTTTTTTTTGTCTCGAGATATGGAGACATTAGTAGTTTGAATTAAAGTCGGATTTCGATCTACTTAAGTTTAAGAACAAATAAGAGAAAAAAAAATAAATTCGATTTGATTTGATTTTATTGTTCCACATCTCAAAACACCAGTAACATGATACAATCGATTGAACATAAGACTGGACATAGCGTCGTAATTACAAAGAATACAAGAGAAGACAATGTTACAATCATGAAATGTGGGGGACCTACTAAAAAGCAAAGCTTGTAATGTATAGGTCCCTGTATAGATGAAAATGTTGGTCTTCTTAAAGGCCCCCTCACACCTGAGCGAATTGCCTGAAATATGACTTGCTATGGCTGGCGAAAGGCATTTTTTTTTTGAAAAATCGTTTTCAATGGTAATTGATAGTAAATCATATTTACCCTTTGTGTTTGGGTTCGTACACTTTCTGAACTAACAGTTGCGATTATTCAAATCCGCAATGGATTTTTGAACATGTTTAAAATTTCCCGACGAATTGAAAAATCGTCTGTCATTCGCTTGAATTTGCATCTCTTATTTAGTCTGCGGTATCGTTCCTTTATCATTCGTGTGCTACTGTCACGCATAGTCCCTCATCGCGCTTTTGCCAAGGTGGACCGATCTCGAAAGAACCCTAAACGAAGCAACACGATGGCTAAATATGACTTGCGCATAGAAACGAAGATACTATGACAAACGTATTTTCACTTGCCATCTTCTATGCGAAGGGAAACCAAGATTTACTTTTACTAAATTTGAATAGCAATGCATACACGAAGGCAAGTCTAAGAGATACTATGACAAACTATGGATTGCGAAGTGATACGAATACGAGCGAATGACCTGATGAAAAAATTGGCGAATGGTAAGCTGCTCTCTGTGACCAGCCACTCACCACGCTACTCATATATAAACATTCCACCCGAAAGTTTTAAAGTTTATTTAGAAAATGGAAGATGCAGCCCGCCTCAGAGTCCAGTATTTACTGGCAATGGGTCAGAATGAAGTTATACATTAGCAGCTGAACCTACACCAGTTCATCAGAGGCCGCTTCAGATGGAGACGAGGCTTCAGACGACGTCTTATCTGGAGAAGAACGTGGCTGAACCCTGCCAGAAGGGCTTTTGGAATCTACGACCAGCTGTTGGTTCAGCTCCGAAGAGAAGACCCTGAAGAGAAGACCCTTCGACTTTCAAGAAATTTCTCTGCATACCCCCTGAACTCTACGATGAAATCCTGGAGAGGGTCACAGGAAGAATCAGGAGGCAGTACACCTGGTACAGGGAGCCGCTGGAAGAAGGTCTCAAGTTGGCAGCTACTCTCCGTCATCTTGTTTCTTGCACAAAGTACTCCGACATGCAGTCAGTCAGACCGCAACGCTGCTGTTAATGAGCTCAAATCAAAACTTTATCGTACGCGCAGGTTTTTGCGCATGTCCTTCTCAGCACCCGAGATTTTGCGAGATAATTCAGAGACAAAGTGCATGGTCTACGAGATTCACTTATTGACGACATGAAGATCTACTATCCTTTACTAATTGACATGGTTTGTGAATATTTGAAATAAATCACACCTTTTGATGCTTACATTATACAAACTGAGCTTATGATACCATTATTCATATCTCTGCATTATATCGATATTTTCCAAACGACCCTGAGACAAATTAGAACAAGACTTTCTATTTATTGCCAACCCGACCCGTTCATAGGTTGAATCAACACATGAATGATGGTCAACGTTTTAGATATACTTGTTGTAATAGCACAGTAAGAACTGAATTGGTCCCTCGCTTAGAAACCAACGAAAATTGAAAGTCTCGTCGAGTAAAAATCATGGTGTGGCAATTTGAGATACATGAATGATCATGCGCTCCTATGGCATCATTAGATAAATTACTCAGCGATGTATACAGTGGATTAATAAGGAATAATTATTCTAATACCAAATAGAGAACCCCAAAGAACTCATATGCGCAAACTTAGTGCTAGATCTTTTATTATTGATTTGTATCGCTACTCTATCTAGTTGTTCAAGCTCAAGTTCCAGCCAAAGTTGAGCTGTCGATCAGAGTGTCCCGAGTGTTGTTCTTGTTGTTTACGTTGAGATCTTGTCTCTACTATCTTTGGCCTGAACCTGAGCGCGTATACATACATTGTGCGCGCGCACACACACACACACCATAGGGTCCTACACTGTCATCTACACACAGTGTATTACTGTTATGTAGAGTACACGTTTACTGTCATTCCGCGAGATTCGTTCAACTCGCCACTCAGAGGGAATTAACCAATCACAAACGCGTATTCGCGGCAAACTGAAATCTCGTCAAAAATTAACTCTACAACGCAATGATTTATTCGCCAACCTGACCCGTTCATAGGATCAGTCCACATAAAGTCATTATGTTTTCATAGAATGATATTTCCTCTTTCATTTTATACCTCTTCCATTTTGGTCCACCTTAATTTCGTTGGTCTAGTGTACCCCTTAAGAAAAATGAAAAATATGCAAATTTTGTGTTTTACAATTTCCTTGTTCAGTATGTTATATATATCATAACCTTTTTAAGTGGTCGAATTTCATCAAAGTACAACTCTTCAGCTTGTCATCGATGTATAAATCATGAAGATTGATAGTGTCGTTTAGATTTACATAGACTCTAAAAATGTGGTCTCCCAGCTCATTACGTATTCATGTCCGCGAGGTCCATGCATACGCGTACGATAAATGCGAAGGCTTTTCAGGACGTTGCGGTCTGACTGCAGTATGGTCGGGGAAGTGTGTCAGGCCATATGTGACGAGTATGCACTGATGAAGTCATGACAGCCCCTTCATTCAACCCCTGATGGATGGAGATTGCTGGTGGATTCTACAAGCGGTGGAATTTTCCCCACTGTGTGGCAGCTATTGATGGCAAGCATGTGGCCATCAGAAAGCCTCCTCTGTCTGGCTCGCTATACTACAATTACAAGGGATTTTTTTAGTATAATCCTGTTGGCTATAGTGGACAGTGACTACAAATTGTCTGGTGCGATGTTGGTGGTAGGTATGATACAATAGGGGAAAGGGGGTATGTCGAGTCAATTTAGGGGTACGTCAGATTTGTTAACCTCACCTCTATTGTTACTGTTTCAATATTTATTTTTTGGTAAAATGATAGCAATTGGGGCAATTCATCTCAGTTTTTGCTTGATACCCTTTTTCTTCTTCAAGAACGTGCTTTAAGAATAATTAATAATGTTGGACATCTATTTCACACAAATTATCTTTTGTGGGGAAGCAAAAATCTGAAATTGATTGATTTGTTTCATTATAATGTTGGTATTTTTATGTATAAACTTTCAATAGAGCGGTTTACTAATGATATGCATAATGACGTCAACCCCACGCGACCCTAGTGATTGTAACTAAGTCGGGCAAGCGAAATAAGCGCGGACGCGCGCGCCACACTGTTTTTGCATTCACGCGTGTATTGTCTACGATCATTACTCGCTGCGGATAATCGACAACTTTTGTTTGCTATAATCTTGCTTTGAGATGGCGTCAGCTTCAAGTTCTAGCCAAAGTTCGAGTAAGCCATGGAAGAATTGGACAGTTAAGGAATTAACTGAGTATTTTAGGGATATAGGTGTGAGCACAAGCGGCTACAACAAGGAGAAACTCATCAAACTAGTGCAACTGCCGTAGCCGATTTGGATTTGCCCGTCGATCTCGACCTCTCCCGGGCGGACACCGGCCGGTCACTGCAGAAGCTCGCTAAGCCTCTGGTAGGCTGCTCGTTCTCCGACCCTAACAAGCTCGCTGGGTTTACATCCAACTTCGAGAGTATTCCAGATTTTGGACTCTTTGACGTGTTCAACTACCTGATCATCAATTGGACTGACTATGACTGGAAACGCTAAAGGGATACAAGTCATTTGAGGACTACCGTCTTTTCGCGGATGGGAGTGTTTCAAGCCTGAAGTTCAATGAGGTTTCGGACACAAGCCCTTTTCCTGTTATCCTTAGTGAGGTTAGGAAGACCGGGCATACCTCAGCAAACCGATGTACCAGACCTGGGTCGTGATGAATAAGTCAACGGGGGAAATCAATGTTGCCTACTGCGAATGTCAGGGAGGTTAGGTCTATCATTGTTTTTGTTTTTAATTCTAGATCTAGGCCTACGTCTAGATCTACTCTAGATCTAGTCTAGATCTATATTTGCTAGGGCTAGGCCCCCTAACGTTAACTGTTATCGTTAATAGCAAAATAGGTCAAAATCGTCATTTTATTTCATGAGGTCTAATCAGTCTGAGTCTAACTTTAAAAATAAAACAATCCTTGGAAACATATCGATTATGACATTCGTTGTCTAGTTTAGATTTCACAATCAATCATAATGCTTAAAATCATTGAAGTTTGAAGTGATGCGGTCATACTGTTGTATGTTCCGTAGCAGTAGTGTTTTCCACCCATTTTCAGAACTACTGAAGACAAAATCGAAGCCAAAATTCAATAAAATCGAAACTATAGTCCAAACTGCGTTTGATCACAGCAGAACTTTCCCTCATCTAAGGTTGGGAATTGATTTAGAGCCACACGAAATGCCAGGAGGTAAAATCGAAGTTGATGCATCGCACACATGTACACAACATACACGTAAGTCTACATGTGGGGACGTGTCGGGGACGGCTGCAGTAGCCGACGTTGCAGGCTCGCATCCTTTGTTTGCCCGAGGTTGCGGCCGTGTGCAAAATTAAAGATCTGTGCATACATTAGTAAACCGGCCTATTGATGAGCTTCCTGGCATTTTTGCACATATGTTCATAAGAAATAACTCTCTTCATATCTACCCAACTCGTCATCGCACTGAAATCTGGTCGCTTTTATACTCCCCGAGGAGCGCACACACACTTACGAGAACGTCTGATGTATTCTTTCGTCTTCGTTTCCAATCGCACGCCATATCAAACCATTGCTCATTGTTCGTTCGTCTTATCGGGTCATATCAACCCTTTGCTCGCCTTCGGCCGCAATTTACTCAAAGAAGTGAACCGAAAAACCGTTATCCTTCGCATGTCATATTTATCCTTCGCTTACCGTTCGTTAATCAAATTTAACTTTAGTTTATAATCGGATGATTTGAAGGCAATTTTATTTGAAATCGTTGAATTCGCGCGCATTTCGTGCGTTTTTCCCATTCGTCCCCCTTCGTCCCCCTTACATTCGCTCAGGTGTGAGGGGACTTTAAACAACCTAGTAACGAAAACTATGAAAGGAAGGAAAGGGACGTAAAAGAAAAGAGAGCAAAAAGAGCAAGAGAAACAAATAAAATACACGAGAGCATAGCGAAATACTAAGTAGCCACCTGTATTGCGCTTACAGGATTCCTTGTCACCCAAGCAACATAGTTACGTAACTGTAAGAATGCGCAAAAATGCACATGATACATAATGATTCATTAATTCAGGAATAGCCTTGACATAAATGACTCAGTAAAAAGAACGAAAAGCAAACCTGGAGTACCTAATAAACGACGAATCTGATAAACAAGAGGGAGTTCGAATAAAATTGCACATTGTATGATTAGACATAAGCCTGCACGAGGCATTTTTTTAGTTTGCGTTTAAAACAATTCAGTGACAACGATTCAGTGATGTTAAAGTCAAGGCTATTCCAGAATGTCGGACCTGTATGTACTATTGTTTTAAGAGCAAATGCAGTTCTTACGGGAGAAAAGTGAAATGAATTTTCCTGTCTTGTAGGGTAGGAATGTATAACTTTATTTTTTTACAAACATGGGGGTAAATGCATAAGGTAATTCGTCTTTAGTTAACTGGAACATAAATATCCCAAGGGGAGTAAGAATACATATCAAAGATCTTTAGGAGGTTATTTCTTTTGAAAAGTGGGCTTTTCGGTGCTAAATAATTTGTACAATTGATAATCCTTATAGCTCGCTTTTGTATTCTGAAGACTCCAGGCGTATTTTGGAACAAAGTCGAATATAAAGTATATATACATATATGGGGAAAACATGCTTAAGCTTATGTATAACACCCAAATTTCTTGATAGTAATTTACATATATGATTTGTTTGTTCCTGCCAAGATAATTTACGATCAATTAAAAGGCAAAGAAATTCATCTGAATTTGTCTGTTGTATGTCTACCCCTTTGATTGAAATTGAGCCAAGTAAACGAGTAATATTTATTGTATTACTCGTATATTGTATTGTATTGTATTGTATAAATTGTTGTAGAAGAACTCATTCTTTCTATTGAAATTCCCCAAGCATTTTATTCAACACTTCTTCCTGACGAGGGAAGAAGCAAAGGCTAAATGTGGTATTAGTGTTGAATGTCTATTTCCAGCCTCAGGTTGAATATATTTCATATTCATATATATATATATATACGATGAGTTTATGTGTAAACTCATTAGATAAGCTGGTAAAAAAGCGGAAATGAAAAACGAAACAGCGTGCAGTGAATGTAACTGGATTGACCCTGTCCACGGTCGATCAGCAGATAGACTATCACATATTATATATCACTAAATTGGTAAATGTGACGCCATATTGAATGTGATTTTTCTAATTTTTGATTTATTCTTATCCACATATCAAAACGAATTCTGCCCATTTTCAACAACCCTCTCTATCACCAATGCCTTTTAGTTATAAGAATACCTAACATACCGGATTTGATTATGAATGTCAAATAGACGTGAAACGCGCGAGTCTCTGATTTGAGGTAAAAGTGGAAGAGTATTCTCCTAATAGATTTCTATAGTCATTCAGTCATTCAGGCTCGCAGTTTTGAAATTGTCAAGGAGAATTTAAGATGTTATCTTTTGTTTGCAAACTGGATCGAAGTCCATCATTTCTCCTTTTCTTTTCCTTTCTAATACCGACGTTCGCTCAAACAGCACTGACGGAAGATCGAGTCATGCCACGAAAGAGCTAAGTATCGATTAGTTCGTTCAGTAAATTTAACTTGCATCCGCACCATTTCTGATTCTAAGCTCTCTTGAATAGGAGCATCAAGGAGTGAGCAATGAACGCTATTTGAGATTTGTAATGAAATAAATTCTTCTGTTACGACAGATTTTTTTTTTTTTTTATATTTGACGGCCAATCAGGGTCCTGCACAGCTGTTTATACTCGAAAAAAGAAAAGATCTAATCGATGCATGTTCTATTGTGGAAAGAATCCTTAATGCTTTTAACTTTTACTCTTGGTTCGCCCATTAAATGTCAAACAAGTAACACAAAGTGGCACATGCAGTGATCAATTGCTCCCTCCCAAGGACTCAGGGAAGTTTGTTTCTTGAAACTTAGTTCATGAAGTAATTGAAGAAAAAAGAAAGAATGCATAGACGAAATCAACCGTAAGATGATTTCAGTCATTTTATATGGACACATGATATGCTGAGGTTTATAGATTATCAATACAGGTTGAACGTGAAAACATACACGACATAAATTTCTGAACTGCATATAAATACTAATATAATTACACACATACAAACACATGCGTCACTTGCTCAGACTAGTCAGATATTACCACCAGAAATCGAGGAGGACTAGAACTTTTCCATGAAGCAAGACACGGGGAACCATTAAAAATATTACACTGCAGTATGTCGACCATGGCATGGACTCCGTCTCTGACGTTACCCCCTGAGATCGAGTTTGAAAATGATACAGAAAACGAGATCCAAAGAGAGGTTCCTGTAGTCCAGTCAAAGTCCGCTAACATCAATCGACTATTTTGGCCGGTGTTATTCACAACACTTATCATTGCCGCTAACTGCCTGTCCCTTGCAGCATTTGGCGTGGAGAAACGCCTCCGCACCTACAACAACTACTTTATCATCAACCTGTCTATTCTCGATCTCCTCGTTGGTCTAAATCTCATCACTGGCGTTGTCCATACCTATTTTGGCTACTATCCTTTGAACCAAGTGTTTTGTAAGATCCTTGGTGGACTCGGTCAAGCGGTCACCAGTTCCTCTAATTTTGTGGTCGTGATCATCTGCGCCGACCGTCATCGTGCGACATACGACCCAATCAACCACTATATGACTCGCAGCAAACGTAAAGCCATTTTCGTCAACTCCCTGGCTTGGATCGCTGCTCTTGCTTTTTGGATGCCGTTTGTTACAGCCTGGGAGTTCATTGACGACTTTGATAACGGACATCATTGTTTACGTCGACACACCAACATTCCTGGGACTTATATTGTCAACATTGTTGTCCTGTTTTACTTGCCTTTGGTTTTGATTGTTGTTCTTTACCTTCGAATCTTCAGGAAGATACGAAAGACGATTAGAGGCAAGAATGTCAAGAACATGATGTCATCTCAAGAAAACAAAGATGTCGGTATAATTGGAAATAATCCAGTAACGGGTAGTACGAGAGAATTCTCGTCGATTACAGCTCCGATTGACACCCACGCTGGGTCTGTCAAGCACGACCGTGTTGCAATAAACTTGTCTAAGATGCATGGACAAAACAAACCTCTGAAAGACTTTGAATATACGGTAAGATATCCTACAATTATCAGGGGCGGATCCAGGGAGGACCGCAACCGGCGCACGCCCCCCTTTATTTTTTGTTGAAACAAAAGAAATAAAAAGAAAAAAATGGGGGGAGGGGTGCGTGCGCCCCCCCCTTTAATTTTGTAAACACGCCCCCTCTTTACGGAATTCCTGGATCCGCCCCTGCAATTATATTCGTTTCATTGGAAGCTATTCCCACAAATAGCCCCTAAAAAGTGTTTCTAGGATTTGAAACGTACAGTCATTTATTTATTGTTTATTTATCTATCTATCTTCTTTTTTTTTTGGTGAAGAAAGGACTCGTCTGCATAGCTTTGAACCCATTTTATTAAGCATATCTCTGTGCAATCAAGGTTTAAACTACTGTAAGGTGTGTCAAAATAGGTCGATATGTCAAGACGAATTCACAATACCCTCGCACATAATTTGACAATGCATAATATTTTCTCTGTACTGAATTGAATTGCTCGTAACTGGCCTACCTTCAGATTATCCTTTTTTTTTTTTTTTGGGGGGGGGGGCGGTTAGAAGTCTTCATACTTCGACAAATTGCAAATATGCCCTTCTTACATATTTCATAATCATTTTCATGAAATAATATAAAAAAAACAATTGTATGTAATCACGTAGAATTAAAATTTTCCTACTACAGTATGTCCCCAAAAATGTTACAATCGGATTTTCGCATTGATAACTTACAATATGATTAAACTGTCTAAATGCTACTTCAGGATCTTAAAATATAACATCTTAGCTATAGTTGGCAGAAAACCCCCATTCGATTTCCTAAGTGGTCACAGAGAAATATGGATCATCTCATGGTTCCGATTCTTCCAAGTTTAGCACTTGGATGCTCTTGGAACTGCATAATGTGTGAACACAGTGGACAGAACTTGGAGGGAAGGGATTCCTGACATGCTCCAAAAAACTCCTCATTTCTCTTTGACCACTGAGTCAAATCGGATGGGTTTTCTGTAAGATGTAGCTAATAAGTTATAGTTTTATACCTTGAAATTACATTTGGATTGATTCACTATTTTCAAAGTTATCATTGTGGAAGGTCCTGTTGTATTTTTTTTTTTTTTTTTTTTTTTTGCGGGGGATCATACTGTATTCTACCCCTAGCTATATCCACTTCATTGGGAAGAAACAAGATTCCCCCGTGATAGCGCCAGAGTAATCCCATCCTCTTCTTTTCCAAACATGTAGGAGAAGCGTGAGTCGGCAGCCGAGACGAGAAAGGCACAACGTACGCTTCTCTTCATTGTCCTGTCTTTTCTGATTTCGTGGTTACCTTACAGCATCATTCAACTCATCTACGCCGTCGAACCAGTCCGCATTGTGTCCGGCCTACCCCGTTCAGTATATATTTTCGTCAGCTGGTTGGCGTTCGGCAACAGCCTTCTGAACCCCATCTCCTACGCGATCACCCAACCACTTCTGAGGGATACAATCAGAAATATGATGAGCTGCCGTGGGAGATAGGTCATAGTAATTGAAATTCTCTCTCTGTTGTAACAAAAAATAGAGGAAAATATGTAAGCCATAACCCATTATCACTTGTACAATATCTTGATCCTGTAATGCACAAATGCAACAATGTTAAACCAATATGAGAAGTTTCAATTCTGTTCATCTTCTATTTATTGCTTTGATCTTAATTTCTATGTATGATTAATTAATTGATTGCTGAATTGATTTAGGTCATATTTTTAACTATCCTTTTGCCCTATTTGAAATGTGTAGACATGTACGAGCATGTCACAGACTTTTATAATCACTAGTGTCTGCGACTTTTGCCTAGATACCGCACAGTAATTTTATATATACTTCCGTTTAGCAAAGGAATGATATGAGTTATATGAAAAGTTAAGCGAACGAAAATAAAATTATGCTAAAGTGAAAATATGACGACAAAAATAGGATACGCATTCAAGACTGAAGTAAAATGTAGCTATAAAATAACAAATAACACCAGTGATTAGAAAAGAAAAAAAAAACAGTCATTAGATTTTTTTTTTTTAAAGTGTACACGTTGACGTACATATCAGGGCCGGTGCTATATACGTAAAAAAAAAAAAAATGAGGGGGCCCAGTTTTTATGAGAACAGGACGTCGATTTTGGGAATAGAAGGGGGATATTTTGGATGATAGTTAATTGTGTCCAAAAGTCGGCAGACAATTAAGTTTGTGATTGTTAACTAGATAAGATTATCAGTAATGTCCAGGCATAAAAGTATTTTATAAAACTGCTATTATGGAAATACTGTTGAATAAGAAATGTTTCCCCACCCCCCCCCCAAAAAAAAAAAAAATAAATGTGTATTTTTGGTGCGCTTGAAATAATTGGACATTCTAGAGGAAATGTAGTTTTTGCTATTTTAGTTTTTTTGTCTCGAAATATGGAGACATTAGTACCTTGAATTAAAGTCGAATTTCGATCTACTTAAGTTTAAGAACAAATAAAAAGTAAAGACAATAGATAAATGTTGTAGAAGAACTCATTCTTTCTATTGAAATTCTCCAAGCACTTTATTCAACACTTCTTCCTGACGCGGGAAGAAGCAAAGGCTAAATGCGGCATTTGGGTGTTGAATATTTATTTCCAGCCTCACGTTGAATACATTTCATATTCATACATATAAAAATATACAATGAGTTTAGGTCTAAACTCATTAGAAAAGCTGATGAAAAAGCGAAAATGAAAAACGAAACAGCATACAGTAAACTAATGTAACTGGATTCATTGTGTATTGACCTTCCACTGTCCATGAGGAGATAAACAATCACATATATATCACTAGATTGGTAATTGTGGTGCCATATTGAATGTGATTTTTGTTGATTTGTTTTTCTCCACATATCAAAACGAATTCTGCCCATTTTCAACAACTCTCTCTATCACCAATGCCTTTTAGGTATAAGAATACCAATCATACCAGAATTGATTGTGAATGTCAAATAGACGTGAAACGCGCGAGTCTCTGATTTGAGGTAAAAGTGGAAGAGTATTCTCCTAATAGATTTCTATAGTCATTCAGTCATTCAGGCTCGCAGTTTTGAAATTGACTGGACATAGCGTCGTAATTACAAAGAATAAAAGAGAAGACAATTTTACAATCATGAAATGTGGGGGACCTACTAAAGAGCAAAGCTTGTAATGTATAGGTCCCTGTATAGATGAAAACGTTGATCTTCTTAAACAACCTAGTAACGAAAACTATGGAAGGAAGGAAAGGGACGTAAAAAAAAAAGAGAGCAAAAAGAGCAAGAGAAACAAATAAAATACACGAGAGCAAAGCGAAACACTAAGTAGCCACCTGTATTGCGCTTACAAGATTCCTTGTCACCCAAGCAACATAGTTACGTAACTGTAAGAATGCGCAAAAAATGAACATGATACATGATTCATTAATTCAGGAATAGCCTTGACATAAATGACTCAGTAAAAAGAACGAAAAGCAAACCTGGAGTACCTAATAAACGACGAATCTGATAAACAAGAGGGAGTTCGAATAAAATTGCATATTGTATGATTAGACATAAGCCTGCACGAGGCACTTTTTTAGTTTGCACAATTCAGTGACAACGATTCAGTGATGTTAAAGTCAAGGCTATTCTAGAATGTCGGACCTGTATGCACTATTGTTTTAAAAGCAAATGCAGTTCTTACGGGAGAAAAGTGAAATGAATTTTCCTGTCTTGTAGGGTAGGAATGTATAACTTTATTTTTTACAAACATGAGGGTAAAAGCATAAGGTAATTCGTCTTTAGTTAACTGGAACATAAATATCCCAAGGGGAGTAAGAATATATATCAAAGATCGTTAGGTTATTCCTTTTGAAAAGTGGGCTTGTCGGTGCTAAATAATTTGTACAATTGATAATCCTTATAGCTCGCTTTTGTATTCTGAAGATAGACTCCAGGCGTATTTTGGAATAAAGTCGAACATAAAGTACTTAATATATATATATATATATATATATATGGGGAAAACATGCTTAAGCTTATGTATAACACCCAAATTTCTTGATAGTAATTTACATATATGATTTGTTTGTTCCTGCCAAGATAATTTACGATCAATTAAAAGGCCAAGAAATTTATCTGAATTTGTCTGTTGTAAGTTTACCCCTTTGACTGAAATTGAGCAAAGTAAACGAGTAATATTTATTGTATTTCTCGTATATTGTATTGTATTGTATTGTATACATTGTTGTAGAAGAACTCATTAATTCTATTGAAATTTCCCCAAACATTTTATTCAACACTTCTTCCTGACGAGGGAAGAAGCAAAGGGTAAACACTGTGGTATTAGTGTTGAATATCTATTTCCAGCCTAAGGTTGAATATATTTCATATTCATATATATATATATATATATATACGATGAGTTTATGTGTAAACTCATTGGAAAAGCTGGTAAAAAAGCGGAAATGAAAAACGAAACAGCGTGCAGTAAATGTAACTGGAATCATTATGTATTGACCCTGTCCACGGTCGATCAGCAGATAGACTATCACATATTATATAACACTAAATTGGTAAATGTGGCGCCATATTGAATGTGATTTTTCTAATGTTTGATTTATTCTTATCCACATATCAAAACGAATTCTGCCCATTTTCAACAACTCTCTCTATCACCAATGTCTTTTAGTTATAAGAATACCTAACATACCAGATTTGATTATGAATGTCAAATAGACGTGAAACGCGCGAGTCTCTGATTTGAGGTAAAAGTGGAAGAGTATTCTCCTAATAGATTTCTATAGTCATTCAGTCATTCAGTCTCGCAGTTTTGAAATTGTCAAGGAGAATGTTTAAGATGTTGTCTTTTTGCTTGCAAAGTGGATCGAAGTCCATCATTTCTCCTCTTCTTTTCCTTTCTAATACCGACGTTTATTCAAACAGCACTGATGGAAGATCGAGTCATGCCACGAAAGAGCTAAGTATCGATTAGTTCGTTCAGAAAATTTTGCTTGCATCCGCACTATTTCTGATTCTAAGCTTTCTTGAAAAGGAGCATCCAAGAGTGAGCAATGAGCACAATTCGAGATTTGTAATGAAATAAATTCTTCTGTTAAGACAGAAAATATTGTTTGATATTTGACGGCCAGTCAGGTTCCTGCACTGCTGTTTATACACGAAAAAAAAAAAGAAGAAAAGATCTAATCGATGCATGTTCTATTGTGGAAAGAATCCTAAATGCTTTTGACTTTTACTCTCGGTTCTCCCATTAAATGTCAAACAAATAACACAAAGTGGCATATGTAGCGATCAATTGCTCCCTCCCAAGTACTCAGGGAAGTTTGTTTCTTGAAACTTAGTTCATGAAGTAATTGAAGAAAAAAGAAAGAATGCAAAGACGAACTTAACCGTAAGATGATTTCATTCATTTTATATGGACACGTGTGCTGAGGTTTATAGATTCTTAATACATATTCATGAATACAAAATTCTTACAGGTTGAACGTGAAAACATACACAACAAATCATATTTCTGAACTGCATATAAATATTGATATAACTATACATACACATACGTCACTTGCTGAGACTAATCAGATATTACCACAAGAAGTCGAGGAGGACTAGAACTTTTCCAAGACACCGCGGACCGTTGAAAATATTACACTGCAGTATGTCGACCATGGCATGGACTCCGTCTCTCACGTTAGCCCCTGAGATTGAGTTTGAAAATGATACGGAAAACGAGATCCAAAGAGAGGTTCCTGTAGTCCTATCAAAGTTCGTTAACATCAGTCGACTATTTTGGCCGATGTTGTTTACAACACTTATCATTGCCGCAAACTGCCTGTCCCTTGCAGCATTTGGCGTGGAGAAACGACTCCGCACCTACAACAACTACTTTATCATCAACCTGTCGATTCTCGATCTCCTCGTTGGTCTAAATCTCATCACCAGCGTTGTCCATACCTACTTTGGCTACTATCCTTTGAACCAAGTGTTTTGTAAGATCCTAGGTGGACTCGGTCAGGTGGTCTGCAGTGCCTCTAATTTTGTTGTCGTGATCATCTGCGCCGACCGTCATCGTGCGACCTACGACCCAATCAACCACTATATGACTCGCAGCAAACGTAAAGCCATTTTCGTCAACTCCCTGGCGTGGATTGCTGCTCTTGCTTTTTGGATGCCGTTTGTTACAGTCTGGGAGTTCATTGACGATTTCGATAATGGACAACATTGTTTACGTCGATTTACCAACATTCCTGGGGCTTATATTGTCAACATTGTTGTCCTGTTTTACTTGCCTTTAGTTTTGATTGTTGTTCTTTACCTTCGAATCTTCAGGAAGATACGAAAGACGATTAGAGGCAAGAATGTCAAGAACATGATGTCATCTCAAGAAAACAAAGATGTCGGCATGATTGGAAATAATCCAGTAACGGGTAGTATGAGAGAATTATCGTCAATTACAGCTCCGATTGATATCCACGTTGGATCTGTCAAGGACGACCGTGTTGCAATGAGCTTGTCTAAGAGTCATGGACCCAACAAACATCTGAAAGACTTTGCAAATACGGTAAGATACCCTACACTTATTTCCGTTTTCTTGGAATCAATCTCTACAAAAAATACTCCCCGAAAAGTGTTTGTATAATTTGAAACTTAAGGTCATTAAAGTTTATAAGTTCATTAATATTGTTCCTTTTCTTTGTAGTGAAGAAAGGACTAGTCTGCTTTTGTGTTTACTAGTTTATCAAAGGTATATCTCTGCATAATCAAGGTTTAAAATACCGTAAGGTGTGTCACAATAGGATGTCAAAACGAAATCGCAATACCCTCACAGATAGTGTGAAAAAATCTTGACAATCCCTTGTATTTACTTTCTAGTGATCCAATGAATTGCTAGTAACTGGCACACGTTCATTCCAGAGCGACCTTCTTTTTTTCGGGGGGGGGGGGGGGTTAGAAGTCTTCATACCTCGACAAACGGCAAAGACGCCCCTCTTACACATTTCATTATCATTTTCATGAAAAAGAAATCAAAGGCATGTAATCACGTGAAATGAAGATTTCATAGTATTCTACACCTAGTTATAGACACTCCTTTGGAAAGAGACAAAGTTCATCGGGGATAAATCCCATGCTCTTTTTTTTTTTTTTTTCAAAACATGCAGGAGAAGCGTGAGTCGGCAGCCGAGACGAGAAAGGCACAACGTACGCTTCTCTTCATTGTCCTGTCTTTTGTGATCTCGTGGTTGCCTCACAGCATCATCCAACTCATCTACGCCATCGAACCTGGCCTAATCGTGTCCGGCCTACCCCGTTCAGCATATCTGTTTCTCAGCTGGTTGGCGTTCGGCAACAGCCTTCTGAACCCCATTTCCTACGCGATCACCCAACCACTTCTGAGGGCTACAGTCAGAAATATAATAAGCTGCCGTGGAAAAAATAGATTCCAGTGAACAGTTTCTCCTTAATGAAACTTTCTTTCCCCCATTACGTAAGAAATGAATGTCACTCAATGGAAAGATATTGACTGGTTCAATCACGGTTCAAATTTGATAGAGACGACAACCCTCTTTTTTCACACTGATCAAATTAGCAAGATTAATCCTCAAGCGTTTCTTCTTTTTTATTCAGTGTCTGCAAGAACAGCATTATCGCATCACGCACACACACACACAGTACACTTCTATGAAGAGATGCAAAATGTATTGCGAATACTGGGAGCTAATTGTCCGTACTTTTCATGTTGCATGTATAGTGTTTGCGAATCGGGGGTCGATTACAGTTGAAATTGATGCATTTTCGGTCAGCAAACATTGGTTTCTTATATCTTTCATCAACTAGTTGTCAAAGTGTGAAGCAAACATAGTCCGCCTTTTCCACTGTTTTCCTAAGGCAATGAAACACGCTTTGAAAGATAAACATGCAAGATCGAACAAGTAAAATTAGTGCAATCAGATAATTTCTTCAGAATCTTCAGAACGTTGACCGGACTTTGCTGTCATCAGCATCACGTCCATGATTTACTGATAATGATGATAAGTTGTATAGGAAACTTTCAGGGTACTATGACAAATTGTATTTATGGGGAGTATACCTCAACTAATTGGTTGAAAAGGACTTTTCAAGTTGTCTGATATATCCTTTTCATCATTTGCCAGAGCCACGCACATAAACTGATCTATCATTTTCCTTTTTGAATATTTGAATAATCTACCCAGAAGCGTGCTATGCTGTAAGTGAATTTTTCTTCGTTAGCTCATGAATATTGTCATCGCAATGTAGAGAGGTAAAATCGAATTCTTTCCAATATACATTATCACTTTTTGTCAAAATTACCTTTTCTATTGTATCATTGGTTTTCAACTTAAATGCATAATTCCGAGTAGGCCCAGTCATAAATTTTGCAATTACATCTTGTGAGTTTACCATAATGTACACGCAGTTTTTGATCGTTGTGTAATTAATAAGAAGGATTTTAGAAATATTTAGCCATTAAAAGATATCTTACTTCAGAATGTGTGCCGTTTGTAAAATGTCCACGGCATAGCATGATAACTGGGCTTCACGTGCGTTTTTCTCATGAATATGACTTTAAAAAATCAAAGGAATCACAACTTTGATATTGTCGATATTTGGCGATGACCTTTTGAGATACTGTCGTAATGTTAATATCATGCCCCACTTATTATAGTAGTAAAACCTGTCTTCATTAAGAAGGGATGCGGTCATTGAAATAGTAGTCCATCAAACACAGTAACAAATTATTTCTTCTGCAGTTATTTCCTTATTTTTTTATTACTTTCTTTGTAATTCGTCAACAAATAATAATGCTCCTTCTTTGAGGAATTCCATCGACAATTGATTTGGTGCCACTCAATAACAATAGAACAAAGTTATGTACGAAACGCTTCGCTAGACGAGGGTTTGAACAACTGTAAATCAGTGAGCTTGCTGGCTACGGCTGTTTTGCCGCTATCAGCTCTTAGATAGCGGAATCGGGTGACCTGAATCTATTTAGAAACTCGGCGTTGTTCCCGTTTTCTTCAAATACGTTGCGTTGTTGTTTCTTTGGGCAGAAGGTCCGCAGTATTTGTTCGTTTGATTTGGAATAATAGGGAATGATGCACATTCTGCTTTCATGGATTCCGTTTCATGGATTGTTCGTGCTCTTCATTCATCTTCGATTTGTTAGTAAATGTCAAGGGAAGTAGCATTGTGATGTACATTTCAAATATTTTACTTTCACATTGAATGAAGACATCCTAAAGCCGCTTTCTCTATTGTATGTGGAATACGTAAAGTAAAATCTTTAAGAAAAACATAAAATTGAAGAATTGCTGAAACGTGATTGTGACGATTGTCATTGAAAAGTTTTTGCCTCTCAGTAGTCGTAAAGATTAGGCAATTACAAAGTCACGATTCTCTTCTTTAGCGTATATAAAGAAGCTGACGAGAGGGTCTACAAAAATTCGATAAGTAGAACTTTTCTCGAATGTAAGTTTCTCCAATGTGAGCGCTCGTTAATATTGTATGCACATTTGGTTCGTGAAGACCTAATCATCACCAGATATGGTACTCACATCGTATTCCAGTACCACTTTTTCGGTGGATGTGAATCTCGTGAATGTTACTGGGGTACAAGGGGCCCCTTCAACCAACACCAAAATTCATACACTTATCTTGCCCTCCGTGTTCACAGGTTCGATAATTGCCGCAAACATTTTAACCCTAGTAGCATTTTCTGTCGAAAAACGACTTCGAACCTACAACAACTACTTCATCATCAACCTATCCATTCTCGATTTCCTTGTTGGCTTGCGTCTAATCGGTGGCGTTGTTCATACCTACATTGGTTACTATCCTCTCAACCAATCGTTTTGTAAGATACTGAGCGGAATCGGGCAAGCGGTAACCAATGCCTCCAATTTCGTGGTCGTAATCATCTGTGTAGACCGACATCGTGCAACCTACGATCCGATCAACCACTTCATGACTCGCAGCAAACGTAAGGCTATCTTTCTCAATTCTCTAGCCTGGTTGGTCGCATTCAGTTTCCGGATGACATATGTGACGGCATGGGAGTTCATTGTCGATTTCGACAACGGAGAGCATTGCCTTCGTCAGTACATAAGCTTACCAGGAGCATCGATCGTCAACACGATTTTCATGTTTTACATGCCCTTTGTTGTCATTTCCGTGCTCTATCTTCGGATCCTTAGAAAAATAAGACAAACTCGAAACAGGAAGAACGTCGCAAGGAAATTTGTTTCTTACGCTGATGGGAGCAAGAAACACACTGAAACAATGACAAATGTTATGAAAGAAAACACATTATCGACTCCGAGTTCCTCTGACACCAATGTTTCGACTCGGTTTGTCGCGGGCAAGAGTATTCAGAGAAGTTCGGTCAAGAAGGTGAGTATCGTGGAGAAGGAAAAAATAAGTTGTAAGACATCAAAATTTCTCTGACAACAAAACTAGAAGAAATGTAGATATGGGGATGCAGTTTTATGCAAAGAAAAAAAAAAAGACCCCACAGTATTATGTAAGGACTTTCCTGCTGTCTGATTTAAGTTTGAAAGTGGTTAGGTATCTATTGAACTTCTTTTTTTTTACGTGCTTCACATTAGAAAACTCGAACTATGTATACAGAAATGTGCATCGTCATACTTGTAGATATTCATATATCACAAAAGCAGGGAAGCGCCTTTATTAGTTGCTCTATTAAAGTGTGAATTCAGTGTTCATGAACTGTCATTTTTACATTGAACTGAGATTCCGTTTACTGTAATGGTCAATTTTTACTTTACTACTTTGTGTTTTGATGTTTCGCTGTGATGTGTTATCGTGTTACTGATGTAGTTTTGTTTATCTCTCCACGTGAACAAGGTGAATCACGAGGCAGCATCCGAGACGAGGAAGGCAACACGCACTCTACTCTTCATTGTCCTGTCTTTCGTGATTTCGTGGTTACCATACAACATCATCCAACTACGCCATCGAACCAGGCCTAATCTGGCCCGGCCTACCCCGTTCAGCAAGGCTATTCTTTAGTTGGTTGCCGTTCGGCAACAGCCTTCTGAACCCCATCTCCTACGCGATCACCCAACCACTTCTAAGGGCAACACTCAGAAACATGCTGTGCTGCTGTTGCAAGAGAGACCCCTCTCTCACCGTAACAGTCTGATGTTAATTGCATAATTAACCAAAAATCCAGTAGTTCTAATTTGCCCCAATGACTGTCCTCTTACCACCTTCCCTCTTCTTACTCAGGCCTGTAACTAAAGTTACACAGGGAAAGTGTTTAAAATTTCTACGGGAGCGAAGCGGCCGAACGGAGTAAGGTCTTGCACGAATTTGTTCTATCTGGGGTAGACGTGTGAGCGGGAGTGCGTAGCGCTCGAACGGAACTGAAAAAAAAAAGAAAAAAAAACCCGAACTGTACTGAACAGGGGGAGGAGTGAATCTGTGAAAAAAAATCTTTGATTAAAAAAGTTAGACGACACTTTGGTTATTTCTTTACATTGCAAGATAAAACTAAGAAACAAGCTTTTATTTTCTGATAAAATTATTTGAAATACGTAATATCCAATCGCTGCTACCGAGTAGGGGGAAGATGAGGAATCTGCATTTTTTAAATTGAAATTCAACAATCTGGTGCACAGTTTCGGTGAAACACCTAGAAAATTTTCAATCCAAAAAGAATGACAATACTTTGGTTATTGTTTAAATTTGCGAAAAACTAACTTAAAAAACACGAATTTTTCAATTAGCATATTCAGATCCCTACTAATCAAGTTGTTTTAAAGTGTAATATCTGAGCGCTGCCTCCGAGCAGGGGAGGGGGGAGGGTGTGGTATCCCTCCTCCGCCCCTTCGATATGCACTGACTATGCACGCGGGGCTTCTTCATTTTTACCATTTCAATTCGACGATATGCTGCGCACACTAGGTACAATATTTTGAAATTTTAAGGCAAAATGTAAGATGATATACATCAATCATTCATTTAAATTGCAAAAAAGACAAACGAAGCAAGAATATTCTTTCATTGCTGCCTGATGTGAAAAAAAAAAGAAAATCTATTTTCTTTATTCATCAGAGAAGAAAATGACAAACAACAAACAAACACATACCAGATAAAGAATACAATTGCTGCGAACAATAATAGACAGCAATTATAGAAAACGTTCAGAGTATTATGACAAGTTGTATTTATAGGGAGTATACATGAACTTATTGGCCGAAAAGGACTTTTCGAGTTATATGATATGTTATTTTCATTATTTGCCAGAGCCACGTACTGATCCAGATCATTTCCTTTTTGAGTATTTGAATAATCTACCCAAAGGCATGCTACGCTGTAAGTGAATTTTTCTTCCTTAGCTCATGAATGTTGTCATTGAAATGTATAGAGGCAAAATCAAATATCAGCGAACTCTTTGCGATACGCATTTACAGCTTCTTGTCAAAAGTGCCTTTTCTTTTGTAACATTTGTTTTCAAATGCCTTCTTGCAATCATAAATTTGCTTGCAAGTAGGCCCAGACAAATTTTGCAAAGACATCTTGCGACTTTACCATAATATGCACGCAGTCTTTGATTGTTGTGTAATTAGAATGAAGGGTTTTAGAGATATCAAGCCATCAAAATGATATCTTTACCACATTTTGCTTACCTCGAAATGTGTGCCGTTTGTAAAATGTCCACAGCACAGCATGGTAATGTCGCTTGGGCTTCAAGCACGTTTGGCTTATATATCCAATAAAGAACATCTGTTTTTCTCATGAATACGACTTTAAAAACATCAAAGTAATCACACGTCGATATTAATGAAATACTGTTTTAATATTAGTATCAAGTCCCATATAATATAGTTATACTAAATGGTGTCTTCTTATGAAGGGATGAGGTTACTGAAATATTAGTCCTTCAAACACAGTACCAAATTATTTCTTCGGCAGTTATTATTATTATTTTTTTTTTTTTTTTACTTCATCTGTAATTCGTCAGCCAGTATTCCCCTTCTTCGTGGAATACCATGGACAACTGATTTGGCGTCACTTAATAAGAATAGACCAAAGTTATGTACAAAACGCTTCGCTAGACGAGGGCTTGAACAACTGTAAATCAGTGAGCTTGGTGGCTACTGTTGTTTTGCCGCTAGCACTTAGATAGCGGAACCAGTTGACCTGAATCTATTTAGAGACTCGGCGCTGTTCCCGCTTTCTTCAAAATACATTGCGTTGATGTTTCTTTGGGCAGAGGGTTCGCAGTATTCGTTCTTTAGATTTGGAATAAATGCACATTCTGCTTTCATGGATTCTGTTTCATGGATTGTTCGTGCACTTCATTCACTCCCTCGACTTGTTAATAAATGTCACGGGAAGTAGCATTGTGTCGTACTTCAGAAGATGTATAAATGTGTTACTTTCGCACTGAATGCAAAGATCCTTCAGTCGCTATCTTTATTGTATGTGGAATACGCAAGGGAAATTTTTAAGAAACACATACAGATATAAGATTGCTAAAACGTGATCGTGATCATCATCAATGAAAAGTTTGTTTGTTTTTGCTTTTTTTTTGCCTCACAGCAGTAGTAAAGATTAGGCAATAACAAAGTCACTATCCTCTTCTGCAGCGTATATAAGGAAGCTGAGGAGAGGGTCTACTAAAATTCGAGATGTAGAACTTTTCTGCAATGTAGGATTTCTCCCGTGTTAGTGCTTGTTGATATTGTATGTTGTTCGTGAAAACCGCCGTTAACTAATAATCAGCAGATATGATGGCACTCACAGAGAATTCCAGTACCACATTTTTTGCTGATATCGACGTGAATGACATGAATTTCACCGGTGAGCAAGCAGTCTCCTCCACTACCACCATCATTCATAGACTTATTTGGCCCTCTCTGTTCACTGGTTCGATAATCGCAGCAAACGTTTTTACATTAGCAGCATTTTCCGTCGAAAAACGACTTCGAACTTACAACAACTATTTCATCATTAACCTGTCCATTCTCGATTTCCTTGTTGGCTTGCATCTTATCGGCGGCGTTGTTCACACCTACATTGGTTACTATCCTCTCAACCAGTTGTTTTGTAAGATACTGAGCGGAATCGGGCAAGCGGTAACCAATGCCTCCAATTTCGTGGTCGTGATAATCTGTGTAGACCGACATCGTGCAACCTACGATCCGATCAACCACTTCATGACTCGCAGCAAACGTAATGCTATCTCTCTCAATTCTCTCGCCTGGTTCGTCGCATTCACTTTTTGGATGTTATACGTAACGGCATGGGAGTTCATTGACGATTTCGACAACGGACGGCATTGCATTCGTCGATACACAAGCTTACCAGGGGCATCGATCATCAACACGATTGTCATGTTTTACATGCCCTTTGCAGTCATTTCCGTGCTATACCTTCGTATTCATAGAAAAATAAGACAAACTCGAAACAGAAAGAACGTCGAGATGAAATTTGTTTCTGAGGCAGGTGGGAGCGAGAAACAGACTGAAGAAATGACAAATGTTATGCAAGAAAACGCATCTTCGACGTTGAGTTCCTCTGATGTGGCGTTCAAGCGTATGCAGAGAAGTTCGCTCAAGAAGGTGAGAAGCGTGGATTAAAAAAAACAAAAAAACTGGGTACATAATACCATGCTAGATATCAAATGTAATTCTCTGACAACAAAACTGTACGAAATGTAGGTATGGGGATTAAATAATGCTAATATATATATATATATGTATATATATATTACCCGCCGTTTTTCTTCTGTCTGATTAAAATTTGACAGTGGTTTGGCATTCAGGAGCATTGTTTTCTGTTATTAAGCCTGACATCAGCACAGAACTCTGTATAATTAAACGACTGTGTACAGAAATGTACCTCTACACACTTGTTCTTATATCATGACATTGAAGTGCCTGTAAAAATATGTTAATCGAAGTTAGTGTATGAACTGATATATTTACGTTGAACTGAGAGGACATTTATTCTTATGGTAGATATTCTGCCTCCACTCTCTTATGGTGTATGTTTCTCAATGCTGCGTGGCTAAGTACCATCCCGGAGTTATATTCCTACTTTCTTGAATAATGATGAGAAATCTGATTTCTGGTGTTACTGTGTTGTAAATGCATTTGTGTTAATCTCTCCACCTGAAGAACACTATGAATAAGGTGAATCACGAGGCAGCATCCGAGACGAGGAAGGCAACACGCACTCTACTCTTCATTGTCCTGTCTTTCGTGATTTCATGGTTACCTCACAGCATCATTCAACTAATCTACACCATCGAACCAGGCCTAATCATCCCGGGTCTACCCCGGTCAGCAAGGCTTTTCTTCAGTTGGTTGGTTTTCGGCAACAGCCTTCTGAATCCCATCTCCTACGCCATCACCCAGCCACTTCTAAGGGCTACACTCAGAAGCATGCTGTTCTGCTGCTCTAAGAGAGACTCCTCTCTCACCGTAACAGTCTGATGTTAATAGCATGATTAACCAAAATCCAGTAGTTAATTTGCCCCAATGACTGTCCTCTTGCCCCCCCCCTTCCCTCACCCCCTCAGATCTGTAACTGCAGTTACACAGGGAAGGTGTTTAAAATAGGAAATAGTGGACTTTGACCAAAGGGAGTAGGGTCTTGCAGGAATTTGTTCAATCTGGGGTAGACGTGTGAGCGTGAGAGCGTAGCGATCGAACGGAACTAAGAAACTGAACTGTGGGTGTTACTGAACAGGGGAGGAGTAAATTCGGAAAGTCTTTGGTCAAAAAGTAAGACGACACTTTGGTTTTTTCTTTGCATTGCAAAGCAAAACCAAGAAAACAAAGTATTTCTCTTTAATTGCAGCATGATGCTTTCATTTAGTGATAAATTATTTGTAAATGTAATTTCTAATCGCGGCGACCGAGAAGGGGAGGGTGAAGTATCTGTTTTTCAATGAAATACCTAGAAAATTTTCAGTCAAAAAATATGACGATACATTAGTTACTATTCAAATTTGGGAAAACAAAACAGAAAACAAAGAAACTAATATGTCCATTGTTGTGTGGTTATCTTATTCATGCCCCTAGTTATCAAGTTGTTTTGAAATGTATTATCTGAGCACTGCTTCCAAGCAGGGGAGGGTGTGGTATCCCTCGACCCACGGCCCTCTCCCCACACACATACACACGCGGGGCTTTTTCATTTTTACAATTTCGATTCGACGATATACTGCACACACTGGATGGAATATTTAGGAAATTTTTCAGGCAAAATGAAAGACGATATGTTATTCATCAAAATTGTAAAAGAGACAAGCTAAGCAAGAATATTTCTTTCATCGTTGCCTGCTGTGAAGAAAAGGAATCGATTTTCTTCAATCACCTCCCGCTCACTAGCGACATTTCGGACACTTTTAGGACATCAAATCATCACATAGAAATAATGTGCTAACGCCACATTCGTCTCTCTAAAGCAAGATATGTGTTTATAAATACCCTTGCAGTAGTAATTGCGAAGATCACAAAATACATACGATTTTTCCTTTGTTTATATACTGTCCGGCATGATGTAGGAAACAGAATCGATGTACGTGGAATATCATTCACAGTTTTGCCCTTACCATGCTTACCTAGATTTCACAACCTGAATGATCCCTGACACAGTCAATTGTTTCTTCATCATAACTCGAGTCAAATTCAAGGTCAGATAACTAATTGTTGTGTACAACTGTTGGCGCTGTATTTTCCACTGCAGCTTAAAGGGACTGTACAGTACTGGTTAAGGTGTGGATTCATGTTTTGAACATTCCTAAGTGAGATAATGAGAAACATCAAATGAAATATGAAAGAGCATGTAATTTAAGAAGGATTCAACCTTTATTTGATGAAAATTGGTTTTCAAATGACTGAGATATCCGAAAAAGTGATACTAATAAAAAGCGACAAGCCACGCCTTTTATTAGGATCTCTTTGTTTCACCTTGTTTTTGGAGTTCTCAGCCATTTCAAAACCGATTTTCATCAAATAAACTTATGATACCCCTTAGAATTGCATGCTCTTTGACATCTCATAGAGTGATTTCTGAATATCTCGCAAAACCTTAAAAGCTAACTCCTCACCTCGACCAGAACTGTACAAACCCTTTAATGTTGTTGTTGTTGTTTTTAGAACTATGACGCCAGACAGTGTGCCTGTATTTAATAGAGAAAGAGGTAGAAAGCATTAAAAAAAAAACCCGCATGTAGGAAAAGATGACTACTTCGATGATATGGGAGTATTTTCGACGAAGGTGACTGATTATTTCGATGTAGGATTACTTGTTTCTCTGTGATACATAATGATATGATATTCCTCTGTTACATAAGAGATATCAGCTTATGTGGCAACATAAACACCATAATGATGATGATAAATCATTGTACGTGTAAACATTAAAATATACCATTGGTCGAAAAACGACCCATGATGAGGTGCAATGTAATTGCAACAATTACATTATGCGAAAAGCTTCATACTATCCCATCAAATTGTAGGAAGTTTGCCTAAGAATATTTTGCTGTAAGAGCATGCTTATATACTTCTTAGACACTATCTTTTACCACTTGTATTATAGTGTCATTTTGCAGCACCGTCACAGCAGAATTCCTATGTGTGGTTATGTACATTGTTTTTTTTTTCTCTATAGCAGCCAGCATTAATATGTTGGACATCACTCTGTGTAGAGATACATTGTTATAAAAAAAAAAATGCAGTGAGGTTTATATAACAAGGGAATGGTAAACCTGAATCGTAAACTCAAAGCTTATATATATATATATATATATATATATATATATATATATATATATATATATATAATATATATATATATATATATATATATATATATATATATATATATATATATATATATATATAATATTATACAGATAGATAGATATATACAATATTATATATATATATATATTTATATAAAATATACATATATATATATATATATATATATTTATACATACATACATACATATACGTATGGTTTTCTCATTATGTTTAACATGGACGTGTTTATATCATGCTGAGTGCCCCAAATCCTTTTTTTTATGTTTTCAATAAACTATTATTCACTACAGACTTTACAATATTAACCAACATTCCTAATTTAATATGACTTCATCCCATCCATTTTTCCTTCCATCAAGTTCCGAAAACTCATGACACCACTCACTTGGGTGGACAACAGACAAAATGAACAGATATGTGTGTTCAAAATATACAGTATGTTCCCCCTTCCAAAAAAAATATATATACAACCGGATTTTTATATTGATACCTTCAAATATTATTAAACTGTTGATGATTATGCTACTTCAAGGTCTCACAATACAATATCATAGCTATATTGTGCAGAAAACCCCATTCAATTTTACCAAGTGATGACAGAAAAATGTGGATCGTTGTAAAGCATGTCATGGATCTGATTCTACCAAGTTTATCACTTGGATGCTCTTGGAACTGCATAATATGTGACCACAATGGACTGAACTTGGAAGGAATTAAGGGACTCCTGTCATGCTCTACAAAACTCCTTATTTCTCTTTGACCACTGAAGCAAATCGGATGGGGTTTTCTGCAAGATGTGGGTAATAAGTTATAATTTCATACCCTGAAATTATATTTGGATTGATTCACTATGTGTAAAGTTAAAACTGCGGAAGGTCTCGTTGTACTTTTTTTTTTGGGGGGGGGGGGACATTAGTGTACAACACCTCATGGCAGGAGAGCTCTATGGACAAAGTTACCCATGTTCTGTCAGAGATGAAAATGATGACTTTACTCATTAATATTGGCTTTGCTCTTTGGAGACAACTCTCCAAAGTGGTCTCCTGCATTCAATTTATTATCTCCGTCATTTACTGAAAAATACTGTACATTTTATTTCATGTTTTTGTGTATGTATACTGCTCAATGCAATCACTTGTGTGTATCTATTTGTGTACTGTTATCGATTTATTTCACTGCACTTGCTATTCTTTGTCTTTGTACTTTTGAAATGTTTATTCAATTTGTATCTGATTGAATGCAGAAATAAATCAAATCAAATCAAATCAAATCAAATCAAAACTCTCGCATATGACCTTAGATATGCAACCTCTTGCACACATGTATGTATGTGTGTATAATATGTACATAATATATATATATATATATATATATATATATATATATATAAATATATATATATATGTACATAATTATACCTCTGTGTGTGTGAGTGTGTGTCGTGTATGATTGTGTGTACGTGTCCCAATGTGCTTGTCCATTTAATAATGCAAATTGAATAATAATATTGAATCCAACCATGTACTAGTATCTTTTACCCTTACCGATCCAGATGGAAGTTGATGATGAATTCGCTTCAAGAGGAGAAAAACTTAAGCCATTACTTTATAGGTATCTCCTCACAATCTACAAGTGAAAAAAAAAAACGCGTACAAGCTGAATATCCGTCATTCCTTTGCTGAAAATAAGAATATAGTCTTCTCACTTTTCAAAACCTCGTTGCATATTTATAGTTAATGTTCCTTCCACAGGAATTGCCACGGGAAGGAAACTGTTTCATTTGATTACAGCTTTTTATTTGATTGATTTGATTGAACTTCAGTCATAAATTATGCATATCAAGGATGACCTGCAATGACAAGGACACTTTGAATGCAAGGCAGGCACCTGGCTCTTGGTTAACAAACAGGTAATTCGATAGTTTGATCTTAGGAGATGAGCAATGGCTGCTGCTAGAAAGAAATGTTCCCTTTCAGCGAAAACTACTTCATTAAAAGAAAGTTATGCAACAGCTCCAAAGTATGCTGAGGCTGTCGTTATATTTTTCATTGTTAAACTTTCTGTAAAGTTCTTCATTTAAACGCGGAACCAGTTTTTTAAAAAGTGATAAGACCCGTCGACTTTGGTTTGCATTGGAATTATCAATTATGATTCATAAACGCATTTACGTATACTAAATCATGATACCTATATGACGTCGTTAGAAACAAAAATTAGCGCGGGAATGAGTACCCACGCCCAATCCTTTACATAAAAAGCACATTTAGCATTTCTCTTCATTCATTTGACATTTGATATAAAAGGACGTAAAAAAAGCTTCTCTCACTATACCCGTAAGTGCGATCAATACTTGGCTCAGAATATAGATTGCTTCTGCTGGCTTGAATCGTCAGTAAAGATCATCTTTTGTACAGCGCGCATCACCGGCATCTTCTTCCCTAATAATGACGCCTTTTTCATCACGCGGCAATCGAACGAAAGAAAAATATTCACATTTGACACATTTGAAAGAGAGGTTCGCTTTGCTGCTTTCCCCTTTTCATTTTGTGCTTGCTGTCTACAAAGGGGATGGAGTTACTCGTGAATTTCATTCTCTGTCGATGCATCATAATATTTGAGAATTCAGATACATAGTAGGATTCTATTGATAGGAACTTTCGTTATCAAAAACATAAAAGAGGAGCCGTTTCCTGAGAAACGCCATAAATATTTATATTCAGGTAGTGAGATCTTATCAAGGACTTTGTCCCATACAATGGAGTATTTTTTTTTTTCATTCTCGAGCCCTAGCCTAAAGCTCACATGAAGATAACAGCACGCTGTTCTATATTTGAACTTTTCCTGTCTTTATGACAATTTGTTGAAAAAATAACTTTATCTATCTATCTTATCTATATATATATATATATATATATATATATATATATATATATATATATATATATATAAAGTATTATATATGTGTATATATATATATATATGTACATATACGTATATGCGTGTGTGTGTGTGTGTGTGTGTGTGTGTGTGCTTGTATGCTACCATTAACTAGTTCCACGTCTTCTAAACCTGCTCCACAATCCAGTGGTATATCATATATTTGTAGCTGAAAAGACGTTTACAAGTATATCATGCAACAGTTTTACATGAAGATGTTACAGCACAAATTGTCGCCCCCAGCTCGGGGCGACAATTTGTGCCGGAGTTGGCGGTACAAATTGTCGCCCCTGCATAAATTGTCGCCTGGCGACAATTTGTGCTGCTTGTGCAGTTCCCAATTTTTGACCTCGATGGCGACAATTTGTGCTGGCAAAATGAAACGTAGCTACACAAATTGTCGTCGGCCAAGCACTATGAATTGTGTAGTTGGGGTGATTGCTGCGGTGTTATGCTTGGATGGGGTGGGTATGATATGACTGGTAAGTTATGCGTATGTGTGTGTGTGGGGGGGGGGGGGCTGCATGGGTATGTGCTGTGTATGATTTGTAGGTGCGTATTATGCGACTTCATGTATATGTGTTGCGCATAGCTGTCTGTGTGTGTGTGTGTGTGTGTGTGTGTGCGTGCGTGTGTGTGTGTGTGTGCGCGCGCGTGTGTTTGGAGTATAATAATACAATATGTGGAAACTGTGCATGTGTGGTGGTTGTATAGTGATAGTGGTTTGTTTGTCTGTGTGTATACGTGTGCCTGTGTGCGTACGCATGTCTGTTTGTGTTTGTGTTTTAATGTTTGTGCGAACGAACTTTTTGGACGGCAGCAGGCACTGCTGTGGCAATGAAAATGCCTTCAACGTGTATGAGCGCGTGTTTATAGAGTTCACAGCGGCGTTGATTTCAAAATAGAATGGGTGTGTCAATTTCAGCGGTGAGGCGGGCTAGGAGAGAGAGACCGAGAGAAAAGGCATGCGAGGGAGGTACTAGTACCCTCCCTAGATGTTATCTGTCTTTGTTCATTTTTTTTTCACTGCATTCATATTCTTCCATCAGTCTTAACTTCAACTTCCATATCACTATTCTTTGTCCCAGAATAAGTTTGGCATGCTTTATGCATGAGCGAATAATTTCGACACGCCGTAAATAATTTTTCAATCGTTAGTTGATTTTAACACAAACGAGCTGCCATATGCACACCGCAAATACATACGTATCTATAAACAAACACCAACAAACACTCAAACAAATCCTCATAATGCATATAAACCACCTCAACACACATTCTTCCATAATATGCAATAACACACACACACACACACACACACACACACACGCACGAACGGACAGTCAATTGTCATCGCGCACACACACACTTCCTTGAAACCTCACAGTGACTTTTTACATGGCTTGTTTGCATGGATGTAGCCATGTAAGTTATGTGTTGATAGTTTAATGACTATGTCAAAAATGATATTACCCCCAAAATGTGCTTCGAGGGCGGGTGACAAATTGTGTCGTCAGCCCTCAGCACAAATTGTCGCCAGACGACAATTTGTGCTGGGGCGACAATTTATGCCGTCAGCTCCATGCACAAATTGTCGCCTGTTTCATGGGGCGACAATTAACATGTGACGGGGCGACAATTTGTGTCGCAACAGACGTCTATCAAGCAATCCAGTTTAAGGTCAAATATTTGATTTACACTATTTACACTCTAACAACTTGAACTATTCAATGATGTTGGTCATTTCTGACTCGAAAGCATTACCTGCAGCATTCCATGGAAGTGCTTTTTATGTTGTGTGCCAATTAATGATAATACATAACCGCACAAGTAAACACAGACATGCAAACTCACACATATACGCAAAGGTGTAATACATTATCGTTACCCCCTTTTTCTGAATGATAATGAAATAAATGATACAGAAATATCAATTGATAGAGATTTGTTTGACTCCATAGACTCTAGTGACCTATTCTGAGACGCAGAGGAATATGATTGGAAGGAAGCACGTATGTCAGGCAAGGACTTTCAAGCACTGAAGCTCCTTGTTTAGAGCAAGAGGGATATACTTTTACTATTATATACATATGCATACATGATATACACCCAGCAAAAAAAAAAGAGAGAAAGTAAACACTTTTTAGAGTTCATGTTTCGTAGATTTTCATAAAAATCTGTGTATCTTATACCATATTAAAGGTAACTTAATTGGTTATCAAACTAGCAGGTCATTATAAAGGGAAACTCTACTCATGAGTAAACACATTTGTTTTTGTCCTCCAAGGCACAAAAGTAAAATTTGCAAAAATTGACATGTTGTCTTTCATTTGGAAATGCCCTTAAAGATATCAATGATAACAAAAGACCAGTTTAACACAGTGAGAGATATGAATGGAATACCAAAAATAAGTTTCCGTTATCTTTATCTCTTTATAACCTCGAACAAAATCAAAGTTGGAAACTAAAGGGGGGAAATAAGAATTTTCTATCAACTCAAAGTTAAAAAGACATAGAGAGTAAAAGCACAAAGATGATTAAATGAACAAATATCTTTATTTTATTGTTTTAATTTAGTAATTGAAGAATTCATTAGACAAATTTAAGAATCAAATATTACTTAAATTTGCCTAATCTGAGAAATCAAAATCTGCACTGCACATCGATATTGTGAAGGGATCACGAAGTTTGATTGCAAACATTTATAAAAATCAGCAAACAAAATGAAGAGCCTACGATATGAGTATTTATTATCTGTTCATTCAATGAACACAAATTTGTTTTTCACTGGGGACATATAAACAATACCTCATACAAATCACACACACACACACATACACACTCACACACACAAATATATATATATATATATATATATATATATATATATATATATATTGGTTTTGCTGCCAAGATATTAACTGTTCTTGCACCGCCCTCCCATGTTCTGGTTAAGTCCTTTGCTGTCACTATATATATAAATATATACATATATATATATATATATATATATATATATATATATATACATATATATATATATATATATATATACATATACATATACATATAAATATAAATACATACGTCGTGTGTGTGTATGTGTGTGTGTGAACCCTTGATTACGTCTACACGAATTAGATTGATTTTTTTTTTTCAAACTGCAGAAGTATATACGTAAGTTGATGGGTGGATATCATTGAATGTCGACTACTATAGATGTGAGCAAATATATACAAAATGCAAAGGTTATGTACAAAAACACAAACACACATCATTCTGTATATTCATATTCTGTAATTCTAAAAACTTTGGTTGTCAAAATCATTAACGTCAAAGTGTGTATGCCAGTGCGTTCTTGTAAACAGTTGTGAATACTACTAAGAAGAGAATCTGTCTCCAATAGTTATTTGCTTTTATTTTCATCAAAGTCTACAATTGTAAGTTATCGAGCGCCATGTGGGCTTCCATAGAGGCATATGATCATAAAAGACAAGTTCAACAAGTCATGAAATTATTTTGAACGGAATGTTCAATTCATCATCACATTTTCACTTAAGAAGTTTACTAATTATTATGCATTTAGCAATATGTCTATATACAATGTATTTTAGGAAAAACATAAATCCCACTATCACATCACAGGATTGAAGAATATTGGATAATTCGGGGCCTAATCATCAGGTTTTAACCGGAACTTGTTTATTAGTCCGATCTTGTCCGAGATTTGGTAGTAATATGTTTTCCCTAATAAAGAAACGCCATAAACACAAAATGGTGAAAAGGAGTGATGAATCCTTGATGAATACTGCTACGAGCCGTTAATAACTGTTTGCATGCAGTCATTGGGTGATGAGGGCAGTAAAACAGACGAAATGTGGAATAAAGACCACAGATAATGTCAACATGAGAGATATAGTAAAAGATGCTGCTTCATCAAGAAACATGCATACGGCTGTTGGTGAAATGAAGAGTACTTTTTTTTTTCTTTTGCAGAATGTCGAGTGTCCACTTCTACAGTGGAAGCGAAGATTCTATACATATCTTACAGCGTGTCAGCTTTAGAAGTGTAAGTGAAACGAAATATAACCAAAACACAATCGTAAAATACAACCCTTTACAGCAGGCTTCAGAAACAGCACTAACTCAAAAAAGAGAGAAAGAAATAGAAATTGAATTTAGCTGTAACTTTCTTCCCATCTACTACACAGAGCAAGATCGATGTGCTAGTTACTGTTTGCTACAGCCGTGAATGTTACCACATTGAACATTTCACCTGTCTGATTATGTAAGTGATGGGGGAAAAGGCATGATGAAGGAAGAAAATCTTCTCATTAAGATCTTCATTTGAGTTCCAACTATGTTCCGTACATGGTCACACCACTTTATGAATTTTACAACATAAAACTGTTTTCAAAGTACTGTACGAGTACACGGAGTTAGAAAAAAAAAACAACGATATTATCACTTCAGAACAGAACGTAAACGACATAAAGTAAATGTATCCGCATTAATTGTCGATTATAAAATACTGTCGCACCTGACAACTTTTAACTATCCCACGTAAAGAGACATCATTGAAATAGATAATTTGATCATGAACGGCACAGATTCCACAAGATAAAACTCCATTGTCTGTTATGGACAGAGTATACGAGTTTCCACACATGGAATGGTTCCAATATGCACTGACTATGAAAATCAAATCTCCCAAAACATCCATTCATCCAAAAAGTAAGTAAACCGTGTATGATACAAAATGCGGGGCTATGTATGAAAAAAAAAGAGAGTTTAGTCTTTGGTAATGGGGGGGGGTTGATACATACACAATTTTCTTCCAATTTGTGTTATCTCATAATGCATCATTTCCAATGTCAACACAAAACAAAAGAAAGCTAATCTTAGCTGGTCATAAAACTTATGAAATATGCATAGTAGAGTTTAATGAGGGCAAATATTATTTGTTGTAGATTTCATATACAACGATTAAGGATCTTAATAGATTGAATACTTACAACATACAAAATCAAAACTCGGGTGAGCGGAGAAACATACCAACACAGAAAGAGTGTAAAAGCACCACATGAACATATTGGGGGCTTCCAAACTGTGATACGTTAAACATGACGTTTGTTTTAAAGATGCTAGTATTCTTTCACAGTCAGTCGTACAGGATTGAAACATATTTTTACATGTCGGTATTAATTACAAAGAGAGTGCCTGTAACTTTACTCGTCAGATCACTCGAATATTGCCAAGATACGTGCAAACAGTTACCAAGAGTTAAACCGAATTTACGAACGCATTATGTGATCTTCATTCATGACATTCCAAATTTTGATTACATTCATAAGCCTTTAAATGTTTAAAAGTCATACATTATGCCTTTGTCTTACATTATTTAATGTATGCAATTTACAGTGAACTGATATGCGTATGGTCAGTTTCATGAAGAATCTACTCAGCTCTTTCTTTTTAATCTTAAAAAGTTCTTAACAATTTTTAGGAAATTCTCAAGGTTCAAATGTTTACGCTTTTCTGTGGAGATCTTTCCTTGCAATGAATGTATACCATGTTCTTCAGCGTTGACCTGAGAAGCGGCTGGCTTACTGCGTAGGAGATCGGGTTCAGAAGGCTGTTACAGGATGCCAACCAGGTGAAAAAGAGCCTTCCGGGTCGCGGTAGGCCCTGGAAGACCAGTAGGGGTTTGATGGAGTAGATCAACCCGATGATGCTCTGAGGTAACCAGGCAACAACGAAAGACATTACGATGAACAAGAGGGTTCGTGTTGCTTTCCGCATTTCGGCAGCCGACTCGCGCTTCCGCTGGAGATAGGGAACAAGAAAAAGCATTTTGGAATTCATACCGTCACATACCTTGGTCTCTTATCATTATCAAAGACCTTAACAACAAAATTTCCTTTAATAATATGCTATCTAAAAGAGTTTGCTCCTATTACTAATTATAAGAAATTATAACAAAAAATGATATTTGTGGGATATGCGTTTGTACGTTGTGTTCTATGATAAACTTCCAGATACAGTGAGTTACCTTCTTTTTCTTTTCCATTTCTCATATCATCCATGTCTAAGTCAAAATATTTGACAGACTGAGGTATTTTGTTTGGAGGCATTATGTACTTTCAGCTCGTTTTTCCGAAGGTTCGTTCATCCGAAAATGAAGAAAAGAGTTTTGTTTTGTATTGGTTTGATATCTCTGAGGGTTTTTCTTTTTCTATCGGAAAATGAAATAAGGTCCCTAGTTTCGAAGATTCGTTAATACTCAGTTGTTCTTTTTTTTTCCATTTTTGGATTAAGGAACTCGATGCCATTTTAGGATTAACGAACCTTTGTAATATTAAACCTTCGAAATAGCTCCGCAGAACGTTAGGATTAACGAAACCTATTTCATTTTCGAACATGTGGTATACGGAAAATGTGTGTTACAAAATAACGAACCCTCAGAATGACGAACAACACCTATGTATAGATGTACATAAAATGTATTTGATTGCTGCATTTTTTGTCAAGATTTGTCAATATTCGGATATATGTTTTTATTAACCATTACCCATTTACTTATGTAAAGAAGTGTCCACTTATATTGTTGTATTGCTAACTTTGTCTCATTATAGTAAAAACATTTGAAGGAGAACTCTGGCTGATTTTCATACTGTGCATTTGAACAACAGAAATTGGTTATAGTGGGTACAGACTTTCAGAATGTATAGTGATTGGGATAAGAAATAAGAATGTTTTCAAAATTTATAAACAAATCGAAATGAACAAGGATGATGACATAACAGCTTCACCATATGAATGCATGCGTGGGGGCTCAAGGAACCAGAACAAAAGAAGAAAGCACGCATAAATTCGACACAGGTGACCTTGTCCTTGCAATCTCTATTGTAATGGAATCACATTACTACATTTCTGAAACATGTGAACCTCCTGGTGATGCACTCTTATGCTGAGCCCCACTGTTTTCGTCTTTTCAGAGTATTGGTTTCTCTTCTCAAGGACCGCAATTAATTCCATAAATCTAGACATGGAGCTTTCGAACACGTACTACATGAAGTGAAGTTCTGAAAATTGCCTGGATTTCCCCTTTAAAGACAGGAGATTAAACTATCTTATAAAACATATAACATTCTGCAACGTACAACAAGCACAAAAGGTTCATTTCATCTTCTTATATCTAAAAGCCAGTCATTTATTAATTGTCAATTTCACAACTCATCTTCAGATCTTCATAAAGGATTCTGAAATAACTTATTTTATGTGGGCTTGCTACAGTAGGGAGTAATAACGAAATCAAATATTCTTAAACACACACATTTTAGAGCGGTAATAGACTTATCGTCGTGTTCGTTAACATGACGATTTCACCGTTGAGAAAGGGTGAAAAGCTGATCTCTTACGATTGGTTTCGTGTTGATATTTGAACCTGCTTTTCCGGTACTCCTCCTTGGCATATCTTGTCCATATTCCTTTTCTCTGACCGACTCAACGTCGGTATCGATAACTGGATCATTCAGAGACGAGGTTGTGGTGTCCTTGGTAAGATCTTCAACAGCTGTACTGATATTGTCCTTCACATCAAATTTCTTTTCGACAAGTTTCCCACCCCTTGTCTTTCTGATCTTTAGAAATATACGAAGGTAGAGAACGGAGATTATAACGAGCGGCAGGTAAAAGATAACAATGCCATTGACTATGGACACGCCTGGCATGTTAGTATATCGACGAACGCAGTGACGTCCGTTGTCAAAGTTGTCCACGAACTCCCATGTTGTGATGAACAACATCCAAAAAGCAAAAGCACCAAGCCACGCCAGGGAGTTAAGAAACAAAGCCTTACGTTTGCTACGATTCATGAAATGGTTGATGGGGTCGTAAGTTGCACGATGTCGGTCAGCGCAGATGATCACGACGACGAAATTAGAACCACCGATAATAGCCTGACTTATCCCGGTCAGGATCTTGCAAAGGTTCTGGTTCAAAGGATAGTAGCCGACGTGGGTATGGACAACAGTAATGATAAGATACACTCCAGAGAGAAGATCAAGAATGGATAGGTTGATGATGAAATAGTTGTTGTAAGTGCGAAGTTTTTTATTCACGCAAAAAGCTAGAAGTGTCAGACAGTTTGCGACAATGATGCAAGCCGTAAACAGGGAGGGCCAGAGGAGACCGAAAATGCTGGAAGAGTTCGAGCCTTCAGATTTAGTGTATACTTCACTCCCGGTTGAATTGTCAAGAGTAGTTTCAACCCAAAATGTAGCGTTTGTCTGTACTGTTACTGTGGTCATATTTACCTAGATTATTTTGTCGAGAGAGATTAGAAATCTACGGTCTAGAAAGATTTACTTCACCGATCCCAGTAAACTACAAAGTCAAATTATATGGAAAGAAGATGAACAAACAAGGGCAAAAATACATCAACTAACTTCAATGGTAATTATTTCACTTGACTTCGCAAATTGTCATGCTCTTCTCAAAGTAGCTCATTGATGCTACAGAGAACTGCGAGCAGTTTAATTTCTGACGCTGAATTCAAATTGCTATACTATGGAAGGTTCCTCAAAGACGTGTTACAAGGCTGAGATGACAAGTTCGTATAGAATCTTGATTAAAGTGGTAGATCTCCTGTAATGACTCCTTGTGGCCAGGACGGTGTAAGCTATTAAATAGGGATAGGGTGATTTCGAAAAGCAATAACGAGGGTGTCTTAAAAACAAATATCCTTAAAAGCTCGCACTCTATTGGCTTGTGGATTGGCAAGATCACGTGACGGCATACCATCGTGACGTGTTTCAAGGCCGCCTACGTTGTCGTCTGCTCAGTCCTCTTATACCTGGTAAAATTAAATCTTCTTGATTATGCCAAGAACATTATGTCGAAGAGAAGTTCGGAAATATAACCTAGTGCCATAAGGAGCTCCAAAGTTACTCGTTTTGTTTAGTTTGTTTTCGTTTAGATGACAAATGATGCACGTTAAAAGACCCACTGAATACTAGTTAATTGATTGAAATGCTTGTATGAAATTGCAGCTGTTACAGTAGGACTGTGCTCGACATTACACATTGGATAATCTGTATATTTGCATAATGATATGCCATAATAAGACAGATTCATTCATTGAACTAGTTGGTTTGAAAGAGCCACAACGATCATGATTATACTATAATGCATTCTCTCTCTTTCCTTTTGAAGCACAAGCTATCTCCCCCCCCCCCCCCCCCCGATATGAAGTGTACATAACTTTTTATTTTGTCTTATTTGGCATGGGAGTGTGTTAAGCCTGATATGAATGACTCTTCGGCTCTACTGTATTCGTGTAAAGGTTCAATATCGGAAATAATAATAAATACACGACAAATGGAACCGCCTCTGTTGCACAGGTATACAATGGAATGGAGATCACAATAGGTTCAATGAAGCCCGAACTCTTTCACACACTATATTCTGCAGTTTCTTTTTTTAATGACCATAGGGAGACTGAAGAAAAACATTCATTCTTTGGAATTGCCACGTCTGCAATAAAATTCCCAGTATGAATTACCGGAGGCGAGTTTTGTGATTGAAGAATAGCACAATGCATATCAAGAAAGACCGAGCAAGCACTGTTGCTATGCTGTATTTAAATGTTGACATTGTTTCTTTTTTATCGACGATTTCTGGCTATGACATTTCCTTCTCAAGGTTAACATAATAGCAATAGAGAGTCTATTTTACGCCCCTTTTTCTTTCATCAAAGTAGAAGTATTTCTGAGAGATAAAGACTCACGAAAGGGAAAAAGTGGGTATTTAATAGCTTTTATTATTTTTCTGTGAACCAAAGGAAGTCTTTCCAAATCGTTCCGCGGCTCCTTAATTTTATCAATGGCGTCATGAAAAGCAGCAATCAAATTAAAGAAAAACAACAAACCCTCTCATCTAACTCGACTTTAAAAAATATTTCAGTAAGCATATTTTCCTTTTGTGTGTGTTATGGCAGTTCTAACTTTATCGTCATTGTTCATATATTTTTTTTCTCTCCAAAATTATTTTTTTCATGTGAAGGTAATGTGTTTTTCCATGAAAATTGCATATACCCAGTAGATCGAAAGACTGGAAAGTGAGACTGTATGAAGAGTCTATTTATTCATTTATATTTTTGCTAACTCCATTTTGTGTTGGAAATATCACCCTTGGCTGGGTACTGTCAATCAAAATACAAAATGCTTGACTAGTATAATAGGTTAATGATATTAAGTCGAATATCATCGAAATGAAGGGTTCAAGACTAACGAAGAAACACTGTTATGCAATGAATCGTCCAACATCTGGAATTATCTTCCTCATAAACTAGGAATGTGAGAAACAATATATACTTGTAAGAGGCAAGATAGAAAATACCCCTTTTTGTGGTAAATATGCATCAGTCGTATGGTTCTTGCCTGAAATTGGAACAATCATCCCCCAGCATTCCCACTGATTCCCACTGATCAGTTACTAGCCATCCCCTTAAGGGGAGAATTATTGTAGTTGTTGAATCAGAAACAACACCCTCGATGTTGATTATTCTTAGTACAAACCAAAGGAATGATTGTAAAGTGTTGATATCATTACTTCCTATTTGCTGTTGTATCCAAACTTTCATGTACCGCCTTAAAGGGGAACTCCGGCTGATTTTCAGACTTTTAAATTGGAACAACTATAAATTGTTCATACTGCGTATAAGGGAGTCTCAGAATTTACAGTAATTATTGGCATCGCCAACGCGCACAAAACTTCTGCGCACGCTGAAGAGCCTACTGCACAGATACACTATGGTATTCCTCGGGAGCATTGTCGCTTCCGGTTGTTTGCCACGTTTCTCAGTTCCCATGGGATTAAAATTAATGCAATTTTCTTTCGTTGCTCCTTTATTCTTTGGTCAGAATTAAGCTTAAAAAAAATCTAAAACTGTTACTAATCAAAAATTTAAAAATACCTCTGGATTAAGACGGAACGTGACCTGGATGCATTCCCAGCCAAAACTGGATGCAACTTTGTCCCATGTGCTATCTAAAACGCTGCTCACCGCACGGCACCTAATACTGGTTTAGATAAGGAGAAAGAATGTTTTAAAAATTTTTATAAAATGGGTTCAAGAATGTAGCCAATTGGAAGCGCTGAAATGAGTCACGTGTGCTTGTATTAATTTCTCACTAACATCCACGGCCGACGTCACAATGTTTGCACTAGCAGTGCGCACTCGATCAGTTGTTACAAGTGCGTCGCGCGCTACTATACGCGCTGTCAATCCTGTAAACAACTTCTAGTTCGGGCTGCCGGCCGGCCTTTCTTGTGTGCATAACATGTGTGGCCCGGCCGGCGTACGTATACTCTGAATTATACGTACAGTACTTTCCGAGTGCGACGTGTTTGGGACGAACATCTTCGGACATCTTGATCCACAAAGGTACGTGAAAAATGTTGTTAGTTTTCGACCCATTTTATAAAACAAATGATGCACAGGATTATTTCGTGGCGTTAGTGGAGACGCAGCTCACTCTCGGGTATTTACAATGTAGTGCATGTTTCACAATTGTAAATACCCTCGAGTGCGCTACGCTTCCACTAACGCACTCTATCCTGTGCATCATTTGTATAATAACAAATAACAATGAACAAGGATGATGACACAGTAGCCTTACAATACGAATGCGTGAGTAATGGTTCAAAGAAGGAACACAAATGAAGAAAGCATGCATGAATTTGCACATCACCTCGTTAAGCAAGGAGTATTGTAATGGAATTGTATCGCTACATTTCTATATATAATATGTGAGCACCCTACTCATGCATTCTAATGGTGAGCCTCGACTCATTTATTCTTATGGTGAACTGCTTCCTTGTTGAGTGTATTTTTTTTTCCGTTTTCAGAATATTGTTTTCTCTGCTCAAGGACCACAATTAAGTCGAAGAATCTAAACTTGGAGCTGTCGATTTATGTACTACATGATGTGAAATTATGAAAATCGCCTGGATATTCCCTATAAGTTCATCACCAAATCCTATTTGTGCCCAGGTAAATTTGCACTGATCCTAGGCGTAAATTTTCGGACACCAAAGAATCAATTTTCTGAATGAATGTGAATCTTCGTTCAAATCCAACATCAATGTCTTAAAGGTCTTGTTTACCTTTGGTAACAGTGATTTGAAAAAAAAAAATTCAAGATATGACATTTAATGCATATGTGTAGGTCTGTTATACCACAAAACATTCTATCATATAAAATTTTCGCCGTAAAGCCTAAAATATAAGGAGTTATCCGCATTTTTCTCAATAAAGCGTAACTGTAGACGGTTTAGTCTGGAAACATTTCTATTATCACTATTGTTCACATTTTGTATATTCAATAATACTTAACATCGATTTTACGGTTTCAAATTTTTACAGTGCTTGTTTCTATCCCCAACTCATATTTTAGATCTATTTTGAAGCACTAATGCTGGGTTTTTGTTTAATCTGCAAATGTAAGATTACGCCTTTAACCCGTCCTTGTCTCTGAATACGTCCACACTGATTGTCTGACTAACCATTGTGTCTATACTATCGTTGTAGCTGAAGAAGCATTTCTGCGCCTTTCTGTATACAGCTTTGTAATCTGATCTTTGAATAGCGCCCTCTCCCGTCAGTAAAATGTGTATGTGCACATGGACACAGAAAATCAAATTGACTTTCCCAAACACTGTTCAGTGAAAAAACAGACAGAGAAATAAAATTTGCATTGGTATCTCACAAATATAAGACATTTTGACATTTCACTTTGTTTATTTATTCATTCATTTTTTGAACGCCTTTACTTGCTGGTTAACTGCTGAGTCCACCATGACAAACTACTCTTCTGTACTTACCACTATAAATTATGTTGTGATATCATAATTATTCTATTTCTAATGAAAATTGAGTCCCTCTTGAATCAAACTCTCTCTCTCTAAAAAAAAAAAAAAATGACATCTTATCAGTCATGTTTAGGACAACTGCGGTACCTAATGTTTCTGAGGTATGATAACACGACGGGTGGAGTCTTTAACTGACACGACCTTCTGCTAGTTACACACTTTTACTGGTGAGGATTGTCGAGAATGAGGCCTTTTTGCA